>NC_139527.1:7748932-7786190 GCF_947247035.1 Vipera ursinii
AGGCAGGAAACCCTATAGCAGTGGTGGCGAACCTATGCCAGAGGTGGCACTCAGAGCCCTCTCTGTGGGCACCCGCGCCATGCCCCGGAGATGGCAACTGTCCCTCTTTAACCAGCCACCTGCTAACTCGCCAAGGTCTCACCATGGCCGGATGCATCCCGACACAGCTGGTTTCTCTCCCGCCCATCCTGTCCCTCCTGGCCTCGCATGCTCTCCTTTTCCCAGGCACGACCCACTGCATCACCTCCTCAGCTGTTGGCCGACCATCCATCTTGGAGGTGGCTTCTTTGAACTGCTGGCGACGGGCTGCAGAGCCCCAGAGTGCGCCGGTCGAGGGGCCGGCAGGCTGTGGCTACTGAGGGACACCGTCGGCCCCCATGCGCTCGCTGGCCTCTGTGTGCGGGGGCCGATAGTGTCAGGCAGCAGCCGCCCCAGCCCTTGCCTTGCCCCATGGCAATGGCACCCCTGCCCTGCCTCACCTCACCCCACAGGATGAGTCTCCTGCCTACCGTCACACCTACCAGAAACCTCCTGGAGCTCCCCCAACCCTGCCCACCCCCCACAGGTGTCCCTCCCCACGAGCAACATTGAGGTGACCATACCCACCTTGGCCACACCCACACAATCTTCCATGACCACCAGAGCCACACCCACCCAGTGGGCCACGCCCACCTGGCACCCAGCAATAAATAAGTGGGTTTTGGGTTGCAGTTTGGGCACTAAAAGGTTCGCCACCACTGCCCTATAGCATTTCAGACAAATGGTTGCCCAATCTCTTCTTAAAAACTTCCAGTGTTGGAGCATTCACCACTTCTGGAGGCAGGTGGTTCCACTGGTTAATTATTCTAACTGTCAGGAAATTGCTCTTGAGTTCTAGATTGCTTCTCTCCTTGCTTAGTTTCCATCCGTTGCTTCTTGTCCTGCTTTCAGGTGCTTTGGAGAATAGCTTGACTCCCTCTTCTTTAGGGCAGCCCCTGAGATATTGGAAGACTGCTATCATGTCCCCCCTCATCCTTCTCTTCATTAAACTAGACATCCCCAATTCCAGCAACCGTTCTTTATATGTTTTAGCCTCCGGTCCCCTAATCATCTTTGTTGCTCTTCTCTGCACTCTTTCTCAACATCTTTTTTACATTGTGGTGACCAAAATTGGAGGCAGTATTCCAAGTGTGGCCTTACCAAGGCATTATCTAGAACACAGAAGACCTAGGAGCTATTCTAGTCCAACACCCCCCCTGCTCAAGCAGAACAAAATAAAACAGAATAACAGAGTTGGAAGGGACCTTGGAGGTCATATAGTCCAACCCCCTGCTCAGGCAGGAAGCCCTATACCATTTCAGACAAATGGTTGTCCAATCTCTTCTTTAAAACCTCCAGTGTTGGAGCACCCACAACTTCTCGAGGCAAGTCGTTCCATTAATTAATTGTTCTCATGATCAGGAAATTTCTCCTTAGTTCCAGGTTGCTTCTCTCCTTGGTTAGTTTCCATCCGTTGCTTCTTGTCCTGCCTTCAGGCGCTTTGGAGAATAGCTTGACCCCATCTTATTTGGGGCAGCCCCTGAGATATTGGAAGACTGTTATCATGTCACCCTTGGTCCTTTTCCTCATTAGACTAGACAGACCTAGTTCCCCCAATCATTCATCCTGTGGTTTATTCCTTATTCCACCTTAGTCTCGCTCATCTACATATCCACACCCAGCTTCCACTGAATGGCCTGTTCCTCCTTAACAAATGGATGTGTCAAGGCAGATCTGTGTACATTACTTTAGGTAATAAAATGCAACGACCTTCATGCGTCCAGGGGCTGACATTTAATTTTCTCAACCAACTAAGAAAACATCTCAGATTACGGGTGCAGCACACGCCTCCATCTTTGATTTTCTACTTTGTCGGAACTGGCAGCTCATCAATTTGGGGATTCAATGGAGAGATCTTAATATCAGCCGCGGCTACTCTATGCTGAGCAGACAAAAGGGGCCCTTTAGCAAATGAGACTACGTCGCACTTAGAAAGGAGGGAAAATTGAGACAACACAAAAGTGGTCCGAGTTGCAGAAACACAAAGAATCAAAAGGGACTCTTCACACCGTGCTTAAATTGTCTCAGCTCCTCTCTCAGGCTATTTACGGTGGCGCTGGGTTGCTAATCATCCATAATAGGTTTAAGTAATGATGAGAACGCTGAAGCAACATTTGCACGTCTAATGGACGTTTTGCAGTGAGTCACCTTGGCCATCGCCATGACTACCTTGTTCAGCTTGGATGGAAATGAAAAGTGATGGGACAGACATGTGACAATCAGAACAATGTACCAGAACTGGAACCAGGAGGCCATCGACACTCAGCCCTGACCTTTCTTATGGATAGGGAATCTCGTAGTGTGCGATGGAAGAGTTTGATGCATCTCTAAGCTCAGATCACTTCTCAGAAGAAGGAGCCTCACTGTCCTTTCAGATCATCTGACTGGAAAATTCAGCATTTGACGATCCTCTCATCAGATTAACAGAATAACAGAGTTGGAAGGGACCTTGGAGGTCTTCTAGTCCAACCCCCTGCTCAGGCAGGAAACCCTACAATGGCTGTCCAGTCTCTTCTTGAAAACCTCCTGTGATGAAGCACCCACAACTTCTAGTGACAAGCTATTCTACTGGTTAATTGTTCTCACTGTCAGGAAATTCCTCTTTAGTTCTAAATTATTTCCCTCCTTGATTAGTTTCCATCCATTGCTTCTTGTCTTGCCTTCAGGGGCTTTGGAGAATAGATTGACTCCCTCTTCTTTGGGGCAGCCCCTGAGATATCGGAACACTGTTCACTTCACCCCTAGTCCTTCTCTTCATTAAGCTAAGGTAAAGGTTCCCCCGCACACGCGTGCTAGTCGTTTCCGACTCTAGGGGGCGGTGCCCATCTCCGTTTCAAAGCCGAAGAGCCAGCGCTTGTCCGAGGACATCTCCGTGGTCATGTGGCCGGCGTGACTAGACGCCAAAGGCGCATGGAACACTGTTACCTTCCCACCTGAGTGGTCCCTATTTTTCTACTTGCATTTTTACGTGCTTTCGGACTGCTAGGTTGGCAGAAGCTGGGACGAGTAACAGGTGCTCACTCTGTTACACAGCACTTGGGATTCGACCCGCCAAACTGCTGACCTTCTGATCGACAAGCTCAGCGTCCTAACCCACTGAGCCACCGCGTCCCTCTTCATTAAGCTAGGCATATCCAATTCTTGCAATTTTTCTTTGTACCTTTTAGCCTCCAGTGCTCTAAAGTCTCAGAGGTTGAGTTCTGTGGGAGAATGTGGTCTGGATTCCCAGGGAATGCATCCCATAGAAATAAGAGACAGCGAAGTTTAGATAGCTTGGTTGGGAGGAAAGGAGTTAAGCAGGCTCCTCTCAGTAATTCTCAGGATATATCTTTAATGGTGCCAGCAGTTGCTTGAGTTTGGCAGGACTGATGTCAGTGTAGGAGACGAATAGGCAGAACTGGAGGGTGGAGCAGAATGCACCATCAGTTCAGAGTCCTTGCCTTGCCACAAGAGACCCAATTCCACCCCCCCTTGAATTCCATTGACTCTTATTTAGCGTCATTGCAGCGCTGACCATCAGTTGACTAGGCTATTGTATATTTATGCTGCAATCATGGTCCTGATTCTTTCTCAAAAAAAAAACAAGAAGACATGCAGAGTACTGTCTAGGCAGTTTCCTTTACGGCTTCTCACCTACAGACAGAATCTTGCCAAACTAAAGCAACTCTACGCATCATTAAAGATGTACTGTGAGGACCTCTAGACAGGAGCCTTCCTGACTACTCTCCCATCCAAACTTTGCTATCTCTTATTCCTCTGGAATGCGTTTCGTCCCTCCTGGGAATCCAGACTACATTCCCCCACAGCTCTTGGCAGAGCATTATTATTATTATTATTATTATTATTATTATTATTATTATTATTATTATTATTATTATTATTATTATTATTATTATTGCCGGCAGACGACACCCAGGGATAGGGCCTTCTCAGTGGGGGCGCCTGCCCTTTGGAACCAGCTGCCAGTGGAGCTGAGGACTGCCCCCGACCTCCGTTCATTCTGCCAGGACCTGAAGACCTGGCTCTTCGAGCTCTCTGGCCCAGGCTGAGGATTAATCTTATTTTAATTGGGGTTTTATTTATACAGGGACAAATATAATTTTTTTTAAATTTGTTTTTAACTTTTGTATCTTGGTTTTTTAATTACCCTGTAAACCGCCCTGAGTCCTTCGGGAAAGGGCGGTATATAAATGTAATAAAATAAATAAATTATTATTATTATTATTATTATTATTATTATTATTATTATTATTATTATTATTATTATTATTATTATTATTATTTCCAAAATCAGCTATTTCAAAATTCAAGTGAGGAACTTTCTAACAATTGTATCTGATCATCCAAGGCACGGAACTAATTACAATGCAAGCTTTAATAACCCACCTGATGCTTTTATTAGCTCCCTGGGGTGTCTTCCTACATTTAGCCAAGAATTCCAGCGAGGAGGGCTTCTTTGGAACTGTCCAAGGTACCATGCTCCTCTGTCCCAGGTATAAAAAGCACTCAGTTTACCCAGCTGAAGCCTGCATCTGTCTCAACCAATCTGGGCCTGACTTCAGATGCTGTTGGCTTCCCGAGCAAGCTTCAAGCATCCACAGAAGAGGAGGCAAGCCCATTTGCTGGTCTCAGCGTTCACATCATGCAAATGTGCTGTTCTTCAAAACATCTGTCTGAGATATTCCAGCCTACAGAAGTGCCTGCAGTGCAGCTATTTTCGGCTCCATAAACAGCGGATGGTCGATGACTGTGGGATTGACTCTTTCTTTAGGAGGCAAAGACAGCTGCTCCTAAAATAAGCAAGCCTTGCTGACTTCTCCTAAAGGTAGCATCTCTGCTCCCTTTAGAGAAAGGGCCTGGTCTCCATCCAGCAAAGGTTGGCTTTCTAAAGAGGCCTGGAAGCTAAATCCTACAATGAACAATCGAGGGAACTTGGTATGTCTAGACTAAGAAAGAGAAGGATTAGGGATGATAGGATAGATCTCTTCCAGTACTTGAAGGGATGGCGCAGAGAACTGAGGATCAACTTATTCTCCAAAGCAACAGAAGGTAGGAGAAGAAGCAATGGAGGGAAACCCATCAAGGAGAGAAGCAACCTAGAACGAAGGAGAAACTTCCTGACAGTGAGAACAATTAACCAGTGGAACGGCTTCCTTCCAGAAGTGGTGAATGCTCCAACACTGGAAGTTTTTAAAAAGAGACTGGACTGCCATTTGCCTGAAATGGTATAGGGTTTCCTGCTAGAGCAGGGCGATGGAGTAGAAGACCTCCAAGAAGACCTGTTATTCTGTTCTCATCAAAGAAAGATCCAACCTAGAAGTAAGGGGAAATTTCCTGGCAGTGAGAACAATAAATCAGTCCAGAAGTTAAGGCTGCTCCACCACTGGAAGTTTTCAAGAAGAGACAGGACTCTTATCTGGTGCCAGTTTATCCAGCATGGTTATAGGGTCTCCTGCCTCGCTTAGGGGCTTGGACTGGAAGACCTCCAAGGTCCCTTCTATACCTGTTATTCTATGTCCTTCCCAGCCATTTCCTCCCCCTCTCCTTCCTTCTACCAACCCAAATATCGCTTTCGTCTCGACTGTCACTGTATTTTAATCTTCTGCTTATCCTCGTCTCTGGAGAAGATGGTAATTGCTGTGACAACAGGAATTTTCTTTACCGATGTCCGGGATGTAGCAAGCTATTGAACTGGTAGGGCTGCGATCGATCTCAGCTTTCTAAGTGTTCGATACCTCCATTAACTTCTCTCTTTGTGATGACTGATGTCAGGCAGCAATGTCAGGTTCAAACTGTCTGATTGCTTCATATCCTAGCTGTCCTCAGGAGGAAAACTGGGGTATGATAGCAGATTATTCTCCAGCTCGTATCCCTTCCTCCCTCCCTCCCTCCCACCCACTTCCACCCATGTCTTTGGCATTCAGGTGTGTGCCACTGATTCAATCCTCCCGGCACTGATGGTGCAAGGGGGCGGGGTGGTGGGGGAGAAACGCGACACGGCGTTTTGCTTCTCAAAGCAGAGGCCTGTTATTTATTTAGCGAGTTTAGAAAAACGGTAGGCTTGGTTTCCACCAGCGTAACGAGTTTGGGAAGCTTCCAAGGCAAAAGTTAAAAACATTCGTCAGCTCCGCCTGGAAACAGATGGGGTTCATGCAACTGCGAGTTCCCACGAATGTCCTCGCAGGCTGACGTTGAACTATGTGGCTTGCAGTGAAGGGAGGGAGGGAGAATGTGAGAGCGAGGAAGGGAGAAAGGGAGGGAGGAGAGGAAGGAGAGGAAGGAAGGGAGAAAGGAAGAGAAAAGAGGGAGGGAGAGAAAGGGAGGGGAGAAGCAAGGAAGGAAGCAAAGAAGGAAGAGATTGACAGAAAAGAGGAACTGTGTTCCCCCTCCCTCTCTCTCTTTCTTTCTCTCTCTCTCTCTATACACACACACACACACACACACACACACACAGTTTCCATCCCTCCCTCCTCTGTCTGTTCATCTCTTCCTTGCTTCCTTCTTCCCTCCCTCCCTCCCTCCGTCTCTCTCACAGATGGACGGATGTAAGGATTGATTTATGATCACACCTGATGGCAGAAGACTTCTTAAGTGATGCAAAGCAGGCCATTTAGCCCTTGCTACTCATTGGCAACTATCACTCAAAGGGAACTCTTGACGTTACCCTATGGTAGGGCCATTCCTCTCTCTTTCCTTGCAGTGTGTGTAGTCTTTCCATCAGTTCTCCTTGTAACTTATAGAAACTGTCCACCCTTCCTTCCTAAACCATCCCATCCATCAATCCAACAATCTATCCATCCCTCTGTTCATCCGTCTGTCCATCCATCTATCCACCCATCCACCCACCCTTCTATCCACCCACCCACCCACCCATCCATCCGTCCATCCGTCTATCTATCCATCCATCCACCCATCCATCCATCTGTCCATCCATCAATCTATCCACCCATCCATCCATCTATCCACCCACCCATCCATCCGTCCATCTATCTATCCATCCATCCACCCATCCATCTGTCCATCCATTCATCAATCTATCCACCCATCCATCCATCTATCCACCCACCCATCCATCTGTCCATCCATCCGTCTATCCATCAGTCCATCCATATATCCACCCACCCACCCACCCATCCATCCATCCATCCACCGATCCATCCATTCATCCATCTATCCATCTGTCCATCCATTCATCTGTCTGACTGTCTGTCCATCCATCCATCCCCCCACCTATCTATCCCCCCCACTGACCCACCCACCCGACCCCAACACTGACTGCTCTTCTCGGCTGATTTTTAACCACTTGGCTCCTCAAGGAGGCCTCTCTTCTTCTTCCTTCATCATGCTAGAAGAATCTCCTAAAAGCCAGGCCAGAGTCTTCCTGAATGCAGCCATTCATCCCCCTGCACCGTGAATGGGTTGGTGACAGAAATTAGGTACCTAATTCTGTCCTGATGTCACCTGACAAATCATGCCTGGCCGCCCCACCTGTGTTGCCCTGTCAATGGCCGAAGCCTGGCAGAAAATAATTGGTTTGGCTCAGCTGCAGTGAGGTGGCCTTGCTAATCACTGCAGGACCTTTGGGACATTGCTGCATCAAGGCTTTTTCCTTCCTTATCAAGCCCTTCTGGACGGAGGCAACAGGGAGTCCTTGGTTTAAGACCGTTCATTCAGCCACTGTTCACAGTTGCCATCACCACCATCGCCACCACCGCCATCATCACATCAACTTTTCAAGTAAACAAGCATCGTTAAACACAGCATCTGTGTCCAACTGAGCAGTTTTCGTGTCTGCATTTATTGCAGCACTCTTCCAATACTTGAGGTTCTGCCACCAAGAAAATATGGGGTGTCACCCTATTCTCCAAAGCACCTGAAGGCAGGACAAGAAGCAACAGATGGAAACTAATCAAGGAGGGAAGCAACCTGGAACTAAGGAGGAAGGAAGGAAGGAAGGAAGGAAGGAAGGAAGGAAGGAAGGAAGGAAGGACAATGGATGGAAACTAATCAAGGAGGGAAGCAACCTGGAACTAAGGAGGAAGGAAGGAAGGAAGGAAGGAAGGAAGGAAGGAAGGAAGGAAGGAAGGAAGGAAAGACAATGGATGGAAACTACCGTATTTATCGGCGTATAACACGCACTTTTTCTTCCTGAAAATAGGGGGCAAATGATGTGTGCGTGTTATACGCCGATATAATTTAAGTTTTTTCCTGAAATTTCCTTTTTAAAATGAGGTTCGTGTTATATGCCGGCGCGTGTTATACGCCGATAAATACGGTAATCAAGGAGAGAAGCAACCTGGAACTAAGGAGAAATTTACTGACAGTGAGAACAATTAACCAGTGGAACAACCTGCCTCCAGAAGTTGTGGGTGCTCCAACACTGGAGGCTTTTAAGAAGAAGAGACTGGACAGCCATTTGTCTGAAATAGTATATGTCTTCCTGCCTGAACAGGAGTTGGACTAGATGACCTCCAAGGTCCCTTCCAACTCTGTTATTCTGCTTTATTTTGTTCTGCTTGAGCAGGGGGTTGGACTAGAATAGCTCCTAGGTCCCTTCTATTATTCTGTGTTCTAGATAATGCCTTGGTAAGGCCACACTTGGAATACTGCCTCCAGTTTTGCTCCAACACTGGAGGTTTTTAAGAAGAGATTGGACAACCTTTTGTCTGAAATGGTATAGGGTTTCCTGCATGAGCAGGGGGTTGGGTTAGAAGATCTCCAAGGTCCCTCCCAACTCTGTTATTCTCTTATCATGACTTAGAACTAAGCAGAAATTTCCTGATAGAACAAGCAAAGCAATGGAACAGCTTGCCTCCAGAGGTTGTGACTGCTCCAACACTGGAGGATTTTAAGAACAGATTGGACAACCTTTTGCCTGAAATGGGTTAGGGTCTGGAGACCTCCAAGGTCCCTTCCCATTCTGTTCTTCCATTAGGTTCTGTGTCTTGCCATCTTGGCTTCGGCCTCCCAGGTGGGCACTTGAAATCTATATTAAACTGGAATCATGTAGAGAACCGTGTGGGATGCTGTACGTAGAACATGGCTGCACCACCGTAGGTGTTTCTCCCGCATCGTTGACACTTACAATGATGCTGGAAAAAGCGACTTGCAACCGATCCTCACGCTTAATGGCCATCGCAACATCCCCTGTGGCAGATCAGGAGTTTTCTTACACAGCTGTCCCTTACTCTGATGTCTCCCCCAAGTTCCGGGGAGACGTGGGAAGCAGGAGAGGGGGGAGGGCGCGATGCAATTGAGCCGAAGCTGAGAAAACAAGGAAGGGTGCAGCTCTCTGGCCCGAAATTGCACAACGATGGGAGAATCACCCCAGGCCTTTTACGCAAGAACAAGCACTTCATACCGGCAAGAATATCATCCAGATATTTATTTTCTTCAAAGCGGTGGGCGGGAGGAAATTTTGCCAGACAGAGATGGTTGCCCATCAACTTAATTTTTTTTGGGGTCCAAATTTCCTGTAGAGGATGCTTGCCTCTTTTTCACACACACACCCAGTTTGATCAGTGCGAGGACGGCTTATCTCCCTCCCACCCGCCCCCCCCCTGGATTCTTTTTTTTTGTGCCTTTGGCAACGTTTCCAATCTTCTATGTGTTCTGGCAAGGATTTCCCAACCGAGCTAGGAAGCGTGCCCATTAATTAGAAGGACGCATATGGAAGGGACTCTTGCTTTTCGCCCCCTCCCAAGCATGAGTGGATCCTTTCATTTCTTCTTGTCTATTCACGGGGCCCTGACGGTTTTGCTCCAAAGGATGATATCCGCCTCTTTACGGAGAGATCAACAGCTAGTCATTCTCAAGAAAGGAAATACAGGAATTCTGGAGTGAACTGAAACGGCAGGGATTTTGGAATGAACTGAAGCCCAGAGGCTTCATCTCGATGCCTACAAGCCTGTTGTTTTATCTCAACTAATCTGAAGTTCCAGTATTGGCGAGAATGACTTTCTCTCAATAAAGGAGACTATTTGCAGCTTAGAGTTGAAATGGGAGGTCCTTGTTGCGCTCTGAGCTAGGTGGTCTTCTGGCAGATCTTTCACTAACTAAACCAGGCAACATCATCAGTGGTAGAAGGGAGTGGGCTTTGTGGAGAGGAGGAGGAGGAGATGGTGGTGGTGGTGGTGGTGGTGGTGGTGGTGGAGGAGGAGGAGGAGGAGGAGGAGGAGGAGGAGGAGGAGGAGGAGGAGGAGTGGTGTGGGATCCTTGGTGCGCTCTGAGCTTGGTGGTTTTCATGCAGATGTTCCATGACCCAACTAGGTAACATCATCAGTGCTAGAAGGGAGTGGGATTTATGGAAAGGAGGGAGGGAGGGGGGAAGGAAGGAAGGAAGGAAGGGGGGAGGGAGAGAGAGAGGGAAGAAGGAAGGAAGGAAGGAAGGAAGGAAGGAAGGACTATGGGGTTCTAGGTACTCTCTGAGCTTGTTTTCTTGCAGACGTTTCATTACTCAAACTAGGTAACATCATCAGTGCTAGAAGGAAGTGGAATTTATGGAGAGGAGGAGGGAGGGAGGGAGGGAGGGAGGAAGGAAGGAACTAAGGAAGGAAGGAAGGAAGGAAGGAAGGAAGGAAGGAAGGAAGGAAGGAAGGGACTGACTATGGGGTCCTTGGTGCTCTCTGAGCTTGCTTGTTTTCTTGCAGACGTTCCATGACCCAAATAGGTAACATCATCAGTGCTAAAGGGAGTGAGGTGTGTAGAGAGGAGAAGGGGAAGAGGGGGGAGGAGGAGGAGGAGGAAGAGGACTGTGCGGTCCTTAGTGCTCTCTGAGCTTGGTGGTTTTCTTGCACACCATTCATTAACTAAACCAGACAACATGCTAGTGATGACCTTCTAGCACTGATGATGTGACCTAGTTTGTGTAATGAAATGTCCGCAAGAAAACCACCAAGCTCAGAGAGCATTAAGGACCCCTCACAACTAAGGACTCCTAACAACCCTCACAACACAGCAGGAATTGGGAATGCCTAGTTTAATGAAGAGAAGGACTATGGTGGACAGTGTTCCAATATCTAAGGGGATGCCAGAAAGAAGAGAGGTGGGTGGGTGTCAAGATATTCTGCAATCTGAAGTCTTTAAGAAGTCTTTATAATGCCTTGGTAAGGCCACACTTGGAATCCTGCATCCAGTTTTGGTCACCACAATGTAAAGAAAGATGTTGAGACTCTAGAAAGAGTGCAGAGAAGAGCGACAAAGATGATTAGGGGACTGGAGACTAAAACATATAAGAAACGGCTGCTGGAATTGGGGATGTGTAGTTTAATGAAGAGAAGGGCGAGGGGGGACATGATAGCAACTCTTCCAATATCTCAGGGGCTGCCCCAAAGAAGAGGGAGTCAAGCTATTCTCCAAAGCACCGGAAGGCAGGACAAGAAGCAACGGATGGAAACCCATCAAGGAGAGAAGCAACCTAGAACTTAGGAGAAACTTCCTGATAGTGAGAACAATTAACCAGTGGAACGGCTTGCCTCCAGAAACTGTGGGTGCTCCAATGCTGGAGCTTTTTAAAGAAGAGCCATTTGTCTGAAATGGCACATGATGTTTGGGCAGGGGGTTGAGCTAGAGGACCTCCCCCTCTCTTCTTCTGCCATTCTTGCCAGGAGGATGCTTTCTCTGGCCGCCAGACTCAGGTTCTCCAATGGCGAAGGACGAAGGCCTGGCGTTCAACCCTCATTCGATTGGCTAATGCTCCAAGGGGTAGTTGAACTCTACTCCAAAACGTCCATCGGAGACACAGGTACCCACAGCTCTGCTGACCTCATCTGGGTGGACACAAGGGAGAAGACATTTGCTGCTCCACTTTCTATCCCATCAGAGACGGTTAAGGAATGCCGGTGGGTTATTCCCAGGGGAAGGGCCGGCCCTTTGGAACCAGCGCCGGCCCTTTGGAACCAGCTTCCCACGGAGCTTAGGACCGCCCCCGACCTTCGCTCATTTCGTAGGGACTTGAAAACCAGGTTTTTTGAGCTGTCTGGCCCAGACTGAGGGGTTTTAATTATTTAATTAATGGGTTTTCAGTTAAGTTCAGGGATTAATTTAATCTTAGTTTTAATTGATTTTAATTGTATGTGATGTATTTTAACTTTTAATTTTCCCTGTAAACCGCCCTGAGTCCTACGGGAATAGGGCGGTATATAAATTTAAATAAATAAATAAATAAAAATAAATAACCTCGTCAAGAAAGCTGGAAGTTGTAAGACTGACTCAGGGGATGCCCCATGTCTTACTTGGCACATACCCGACATCTGAACTGCAACAGGGGTGGCTCAGTATTTCGCCATCTGTGACTCCTACCAGCTTCTTGCTCAGGGTTGCTATAGCAATTGCTTAGCGTTCCCTATTTTATCAATCCGCCGCCTTGTTTTCACAGCTGGCTTCGCAAGGGAGGTGCAAGACCTCCAGGGATTCAGCTAATAACCAGTTTTCTCCCCTCGCTCTTTTTCTTTCATCTCAATTATTTTTAAAAAAATCAACTTTGGGTTGAGGAAGGAACCTGGGGGCAGAGAAGGTAGCGGAAAAGAGCTGGAGAAGTGGCTCCTACAAAATATCTCTCTCTCTCTCTCTCTCTCTCTCTCTCTCTCTCTCTCTCTCTCTCTCTCTCTCTCTCTCTCTCTCTCCAGTATATTATATCTCTATCTATCTATCTATCTATCTATCTATCTATCTATCTATCTATCTATCTATCTATCTATCTATCTACCTGAGTTCTTCGGGAGAAGGGTGGTATACAAATAAAATTAATAATAATAATAATAATAATAATAATAATAATAATAATAATAATAATAATAATCCGTCTGTCTGTCTGTCTATACCTATCATCTATCTATCTATCTATCTATCTATCTATCTATCTATCTATCTATCTATCTATCTATCATCTCCAGTATATTGTCTCTCTCTCTCTCTCTCTCTCTCTCTCTCTCTCTCTCTCTCTCTATCTATCTATCTATCAGATAGATAGAAAGATAGATAGATAGATAGAGAGATAGAGAGATAGAGATACAATATAGATAGATAATCTATCTATCTATCTATCTATCTATCTATCTATCTATCTATCTATCTATCTATCTATCTATCTATCTATCTATCTCCAGTATATTGTATCTCTCTCTCTCTCTCCATCTCCAGTATATTGTATCTATCTCTGTATCTTTCTTTATCTCTCTCTCTCTCTTCAGTATATTGTATCTATCTCTCTATCTTTCTTTATTTCTCTCTCTCCAGTATATTGTATCTCTCTCTCTCTCCAGTATATTCTCTCTCTCTCTCTCTCTCTCCCTCCAGTATATTGTATCTCTCTATATATATTTCTTCATCCCTCTCCCTCTCCCCCCGCCTCTCTCTCATAGGCTGAGATTTCATTCCAACTAGGAGCAATCTCAGTTCTTGTTCTCCAGTAGGAGACGGTCCCGCTTGGAGTCAAAAGATGAGGTTCTGTAATGGGCTGTGAGGGGTGGGGGGGAAAGGAAGAGAGAGGCAATCAAGGCAACAGTCAGATCAATGAAACCCGAGTCCTGGGCAGAAAAAGTAATTTGAAGAAGCGCCTCAGACTTGACCTTCCTTTGGTCTCTTGATCATCAAGGCAAGGAAGGGGAGAGACAGATTCATACTTGTAGGATTCGATTACTCTAATCCTATAATCACAGTAGCATTACTCTCCATAACTTCCTGGTCTGGTCTAGCTCGAAAGCCGACAGTTTCTTATTCAACTGAAATTGCACCAATGGTGGGGGAGTCGACAGCTGCTGCTAGCCTTTTCCTAAACACAGGATGCCATAAAAGGAGGACCTGTTTTCTAATGGATCCACTGAAAACTGACCCCCGTTAGAAAAAACAATAGCCTTTTGCCCTTAAATTCCCATCCACGGCGTCTCCTTAAATTAGCTCCTGTCAGGATCCTACAGACCAGCCAAATCCTAACTCCAATGCATTCATCGGTTGTCTGTTTGCATGCCTGAGTCCTGGTGGCGCGGTGGTTAGAATGCAGTATTGCAGGCAAACTCTGCCCACCGCCTGGAGTTCGATCCTCATGGGACTCAAGTTTAACTCAACCTTCCATCCTTCCAAGGTTGGTAAAATGCAGATCCAGATTGTTGGGGGCAAGATGCAAATAATGCTGACATTGCAAACCGCCCAGAGAGTACTATAAAGCGCTATATAAATCTAAATGCGATTGTTATACGTCAGGTGAAAGCAACCAGAATCACTCATAAAGAGTCCCAAACAGTAGTTTATTGCTACTCAAGGATGTTACAAGAATCTCACCAGACCGATTGCAATCCCCTGGGAAAGGTCAAATGATGGCAAGTGCCAGGGAAATCAGGAGATTCGGGGAAATTCAAATGAGTATAATGATTCATTGCAAGCTTAAGCTCTCTACAAAAATCTGAGCTACTAACGGTCGAGGAAAATGAGCGGGAGGCAAGAAGGCACACACTCACACAATTTCCCTTTCTCCCTCCTTTCTGTCTGTCCATCTCTTCCTTCCTTGCTTGCTGCCTCCTTCCCTCCTTCTCTCTCATGGATGGATGGAAGGAAGGAAGGAAGGAAATGAGTGGGGAATAGGAAGGCATTCAAGGTGGGCAGGACTTAGAACTCCTGTGGGCACACAGAGACTCATGACAAACGATGTGTTTGACCCCTCCCTTAGGCTCAGCTTGGTCACCTCCTTCACATAAGGCTTCAGGGATTCTGGGGCAGGTCAGGCCTGTGCTGCTTTCTGCTGTGCAAAGACTCTAAACTCAGCCCCCTCTTAACACCTCCCTCCTGTCTAGCTGGAGATCCCACCACATTACAATTTCAGATCTTCAGCAGTCGGCCTTCTCATGACAATTTTGACAGGTTCAAGAACTGCATTTAAACCTGGAGGGTCTTCCCCACCCCACCCCATCCCACCCGGGTTAATCAATTAGCCATGTCCTTAGAAACACGGTAATTTCCCTGTTATGTAGACTAATTGCTTTCCTCAGCTGAGAAGCCCAGTGCTTGCTCTGCTACATTCTTCCTCCAGCAATTCCTCCTTGCAGCGTAAGGGTTTCTGGCATGTTCCAGCAGTGATTCATCTGGATAAAGACATTTGTGGATAGCCTCTCACAGAGGAAAAGAGAACGCAAAAATTAAGAAGGATGGTTTCCAACCCATCTGCTCTCCTAGGCTTCGTCTTCTAGGAATTGGTATAACAACAACAAGAACAACAACAATAGTGGAGTTGGAAGGGAACTTTGAGGTTTTCTAATCCAACCCCCTGCTCAAGCAGGAAACCCCATAACATTTCAGACAAATGGTTGTCCAGTCTCTTCTTAACAAACTCCAGTGTTGAGGCATTGACCGTTTCGGGAGGCAGGTTGTTCCACTGGTTAATTGTTCTCATTGTCAGGAAATTCCTCCTTAGTTCTAGGTTGCTTCTCTGCTTGATTAGTTTCCATCCGTTGCTTCTTGTCCTGCTTTCAGGTGCTTTGGAGAATAGCTTGACTCCCTCTTCTTTGGGGCAGCCCCTGAGATACTGGAAGACTGCTGTCATGTCTCCCCTCGTCCTTCTCTTCATTAGACTAGACATACCCAATTCCAGCAACCGTTCCTTATATGTTTTAGCCTCCAGTCCCCTAATCATCTTTGTTGCTCTTTTCTGCACTATTTGTTGAGTCTCAACATCTTGTTTACATCGTGGTGACCAAAACTGAATGCAGTATTCCAAGTGCGGCCCTACCCAGGCATTGTAAAAACTCCTGAGAAAGATAGTAAGAAATTTGGGATCAGCCGTCTCACAACCGTTGGATGCTTCCTTGCATCCCAAGTTCTAATTCTACATATAAGGAAACAACAATCAATTTGGGGTTTGGTTGGATAACACTTGAGAAGGGTCCATGGTCACCAAAACCTACTCTGGAGTCTGACACGTTTTGTGGATGAAATTAGGAAAACTAAACTGTGTCATAATTGGGTCCACAAATTCATTTAGACCCCTCTTCTTTCTTCTGATGAGAACAATACTCCAGGATTTTTGAACAAATTATTTTCCCAAGCCCACCTGAAGATACCTGGGATCAAATCTGGGAATTTTGCAAACAAGAAAGTGTTGATCTACTGAGCTACAACTCCTTGCTCAGAGGCAGAAACTGTGTTAGTCATAGTTTTATTACAGCCACTAACTTACATTTTGTACCATTATTGTGGAAGGTTACAAGATTCAAATTAAAATGCATAAACTCGTTCCCGGAAGCTTCATGGAAGTAAATAAAATGGTTCAGACTACTAAACACAACGACGATAAGGCTAAAAAAAAATCTAAATACTTAAAAGGAATGTTCTAAATTATAAAACTACTTTGTATGTGTAATACTGAAAAGCTAACATACTGAATTACTGTATGAGAGAGACAGAGATTACATGTATATATTCAACCCAAGTCACCTCACTGCAGAATTGTCAGCCTCCTGGGTAAAGCTGATAGGAATTATAATCAGATGAGCTATCTCCACTGTATTGTAAAGCTACATCGATAGAATCTTGCACGGCTGAAAGGATAGATCCTCTATTGTCTCCTCTACAGGCTGACAAACTAGGGAGGGTCTTTTGTAAGACCCTTGTCTCACCCCCATTGTCCTTGCTGCAAGCTAAGTGTTCCCTTATCTGACCATTCCCTTGGAAGCATCTCTTTGCCCAGTCTCCCAAAGTCTTTCTCACATACCATAACCATCTTCTTTAAAGCCTGAGAAACTAGGGGGTGGTGGTCCCTTTCTCCATCTATTATGCAGCTCGGGGCTGCACTGTCTCTTATCTGACTCTTTCCTTGGCAGCATCTCTTCCCCCATCTCACAAGATCTTTGTCACATTCCTGTTACAGCCGCCTCCTTTACAGGATGAGAAGGTAGGGAGGGTTTCTTCTCTTTCTCCACCCATTACGCAGCTGTGGGCTATGCTGCCTCTTATCTGACTGTTCCCTAGGCAGCATCTCGTCTCCCCATTTCCTGCGGTCTTTCTCACATACCATTACAGCCCCCTCCTTTACAGCCTAAGTAACTAGGGAAGGTCCCTTTTGAGCATCCTTCTCCACCTATTATGCAGCTCTGGGCTATGCCCTCTCTTATCTTATCATTCCCTAGGAAGCTTCTCTTCTGTTTGTCTCCCAAGGTCTTTCCCAAAAACCATAACCATCTCCTTTACAGCCTGAGAAACTAGGGAGGGTTACTTGTGAGTCTCTTTCTCCACCCATTACGCAGCTGTGGGCTAAGCAGTCTCTTATCTGCCCATTCCCTTGGGAATGGGCTCCCTTCACTCAGTCTCCCAAGGTCTTTTCCACATACCATCACAAAGATGTAGACCTCTTCATTGAGTGTTTTAGCAATAGCAATAGCACTTAGACGTATATACCACTTCACACGGCTTTACAGCCCTCTCTAAGCAGTTTACAGAGTCAGCCTTTTGCCCACTGACAGTCTGGGTCCTCGTTTTACTGACTTCGGAAGGATGGGAGGCTGAGTCAACCTTGAGCCCGTGAGGATCAAACTCCTGCTTTCTAGCTACTGCACCATCATGGCTCTTAATGGACAGTGATCTACCACATTGGTCCAATGAAGGTTGGTAGAACAATGTTTGTTACTTTCTAGTCTAACACTGCTTGTGTCCAGCCTAAGGATACCCAGTTGACTTCTAAAGGGGGACTAGACCCCCTTTCTAGCATCTTCTAGGAGGTTAAGATTAAGGTTAACCACCCTGATTCTCATCCTTTCAAGCAGAAGCTCAATGGGTAGAAAACAATGTTCAATCCTTCTGTGTTTGTTGTTTTGCTTCCTTCCTAGCTGGGGTCTCCTTCGCCCCTTCCTGAGCAGGGGTTTGGACTAGAAGACCTCCAAGGTCCCTTCCAACTCTGTTATTCCATTATGTTCCTTTGAACCAACTGTCTCCATCTCTCTGCTCTTTTACAACGCTCTCATTTGCCGTTGTGTTATTTTATTGTGCAAGAGTCCGAACTGTCACGGAGTCTGTCTGATGCAGCTGAGTGGCGTCCCAGTACATAATCTGAGAGTTGCATTGACAAGGTGGTGCCTTTGGAAGCCAAGAGGTCTATGGAGATGTCTCCCAAGCTTCTTCTCTTCTTCCAACTCCAGTTGGGTTGGACAGCCTGCTCTCTTTAATGCAGCTGGAGGGGGAGATGAGGCAATCTGCTTTTACACTGGGACAATCTGCCCCTTGAGAGAAAGCTGGATGAATTTATTTCCAGCAGCAGATGGGATTCAACTCGCTAGAAGAGGAACATCTGCACCGGGTCAAAAATCTGGAGTTGCTTTCAGAAGAACATTGGGCTCTAGCATCATCCACCAGGTCAGTTGGAACCCAAAGGTTTTTCTCCAGGGCCCCCTTAATCAATCTGGCTTGGTTGAGTAAACACAAGAAAAGCAACTGATGGAACGTCAGTTTTCCCCAAAGCCTCTATAGAGACCAGGAAGAGATTTCCTCAAATCATGTACAGAGAATCTGTTCCCATTTCCAGCCTCAAAGCTGTCTCAACTCCAAGCTTTGCCAGATGGAAGAAAATAAATACTCGAGATTTACACAGATGGGGGGGGGGGAGAGGAAAAAAATCACTTAACAACTACAGTTCACAGTTTACCCACACCCAGAGCAAGTGCAAACATGTCACGACTTAGCAACTTCAACGGGTTGTGTATTTTGAGTTCGGGCGGGATGACCTGCTGCCCCACCGTTTAGCAAATTAATTACAGCAACGCGTCCCGTTAATGTACAGGCTGGCTGTTTTTCTGATGAAAATGCAAATGCCCAGAAAGCCCAGCATTTGGGAGTCATTATCTCTGCCTGGAACTTTAGCCCTTTTGAAGGAAAGAAGTTCTTCAGAAATTTAGATTGACCACACAAGCATAACCCAGAATTAGAATAGAATAACAGAGTTGGAAGGGACTTTGGAGGTCTTCTAGTCCAACCCCTTGCTCAGGCAGGAAACCCTATACATTTCAGACAAATGGTTTTCCAGTCTCTTCTTAACAAAGACAAGTGTGGAGCATTCACAACTTCTGGAGGCAGGTTATTCCACTGATTAATTGTTCTCATTGTCAGGAAATTCATCCTTAGTTCCAGGTTGCTTCTCTCTTTGGTTAGTTTCCATCCGTTGCTTCTTGTCCTCCCTTCAGGTGCTTTGGAGAATAGCTTGACTCCCTCTTCTTTGGGGCAGCCCCTGAGATATTGGAAGAGTTGCTATCATGTCCCCCCTCATCCTTCTCTTCATTAAACTAGACCAGGGGTAGGCAACCTCGGCTCTTTTATGACTCATGGACTTCAACTCCCAGAATTCCTGAGTCAGCTAAGCCCGCCTGAAGGTATCTGGGATCAAATCTGGGAATTTTGCAAACAAGGAATTGTCTTCTTAAAAAACTTCCAGTGCTGGAGATTCACAGCTTCTGGAGGCAGGTTGTCCCACTGGTTAATTGTTCTCACTGATGGGAAATTTCTCCTTAGTTCTACACTGGATTTCTTTTTAATGATCTTTAGAATAGAATAGAATAGAATAGAATAGAATAGAATAGAATAGAATAGAATAGAGTAAGGCAGAGTAGAATAAAATAGAGTAGAGTAGAGTAGCGTAGAGTAGAATAGAATGTAGAGTAAGAATAGAATGGAATGGAATGGAATGGAATGGAATGGAATAGAATAGAATAGAATAGAATAGAATAGAATAGAATAGAATAGAATAGAATAGAATAGAGTAAGGTAGAGTAGAATAAAATAGAGTAGAGTAGAGTAGAGTAGAATAGAATGTAGAGTAAGAATAGAATAGAATAGAATAGAATAGAATAGAATAGAATAGAATAGAATAGAATAGAATAGAGTAAGGTAGAGTAGAATAAAATAGAGTAGAGTAGAGTAGAGTAGAGTAGAGTAGAGTAGAATAGAATAGAGTAAGGTAGAGTAGAATAAAATAGAGTAGAGTAGAGTAGAGTAGAATAGAATGTAGAGTAAGAATAGAATAGAATAGAATAGAATAGAATAGAATAGAATAGAGTAAGGTAGAGTAGAATAAAATAGAGTAGAGTAGAGTAGAGTAGAGTAGAGTAGAGTAGAGTAGAGTAGAATAGAATGTAGAGTAAGAATAGAATAGAATGGAATAGAATAGAATAGAATAGAATGGAATAGAATAGAATAGAATAGAATGGAATAGAATAGAATAGAATAGAATAGAATAGAATAGAGTAAGGTAGAGTAGAATAAAATAGAGTAGAGTAGAGTAGAGTAGAGTAGAGTAGAATAGAATAGAATGTAGAGTAAGAATAGAATAGAATAGAATAGAATAGAATAGAATAGAATAGAATAGAATAGAATAGAATAGAATAGAATAGAATAGAATAGAAAATATGGAATGGAATGGAATGGAATGGAATAGAATAGAATAGAATAGAATAGAATAGAATAGAATAGAATAGAATAGAATAGAATAGAATAGAATAGAATAGGAGTAAGGTAGAGTAGAATAAAATAGAGTAGAGTAGAGTAGAGTAGAGTAGAGTAGAGTAGAATAGAATAGAATAGAATAGAATAGAATAGAATAGAATAGAATAGAATAGAATAGAATAGAATAGAAACAAGTTGTTTAGTCGGTAACACGGTTGTAAAATGAATTTGGCTTCCCCATTGACTTTGCTTCTCTGTAGGTCGCAAAATGGGATCACATGACCCTAGGACACTGCAACTATCCTAAATGTGAGTCAGTTGCCAACATCTGAATTTTGATCACATGACCGCGGGCATGCTGCAACGGTCGTAAGTGTGGAAAACGGTCATAGGTCACTATTTTCTGTGCCGTTGTAACTTCCAACGATCCTTAAACCAACGGCTGTAAGCCGAGAACTACGTGTAAGTTGCTTGAAATATTCTATATTATCCAAGACATTCCTAATATTCTCCTTTAACTTTCTTTTAGGGAAAAAACCCATGTGGATCTTCAAGAAAAATCCTTGCAAAGTGTATTTTCAGTCTATCAGCTAGAATCCGTATGAACAACTTGTAGTTTCGGTAACGTTGGATCCCAAGAGGCAGAATAAAAATTGCCGGCTCCCTCCAGGTGATATATTTACTCTGCCACTCCAATCAGTTGCCATCATGCAGCTTTGGGTGTCCAACTGGAAAGCCACAGGCTCCTGTGCCCTAATTAAGCCTATTTTGCTGAGTTTGAGCCTAGGGCAAAATCCAAAATCGGCAAGGAAATAAAAACCCCAGGCTACGATTCCCTAAAGTCAGGAAGAAAGAAACTCGGTATGGAATAATTAAGATGATTTAAGCATCTGTGTGGCTAAGGCACCTCCTCTGTTTCAGGCTGGGGGGAAAAAAGGAGCTGTTTTTTACTGTTAAATTGTGGAAATTTTAGAAGCCTTTAATAAGGGCTTAAAATCAAAGGGGTCTTCGAAAAAGCAATGCCCTTGTCGGAAAAACACATGCTAGCAGCCTAACAATATTTGAGTGGCTGCCACAAAGAAGAGGGATGGGTCAACCTATTCTCCAAAGCGCCCAAAGGCAGGAAAAGAAGCAACGGATGGAAACCAATCAAGGAGAGAAGCAACCTGGAACTAAGGAGGAATTTCTTGACAGCTTGAACAGTCAATCAGTGGAGCAACTTGCCTCCAGAATTTCTGAATGTTCCAACACTGGAGGTTTTTAAGAAGAGATTGAACAACCATTTGTCTGAAATGCTATAGGGCAGGGGTGTCAAACTCAATTTCATTGAGGGCCGCATCAGCTTTGCAGTTGCCCTCAAGGTGCCGGGTGGGTATGGCCAGGGTGGGCGTGGCCTACTGGGTGGGCGTGGCTAGAGTGGGTGTGGCCTACTGGGTGGGCGTGGCCAGCTCTACATCGTTCGCATCAAGGGTGCCTATGGGGGCCTGGGCAGGAGTGGGACAGATCTGAGGGTCTCTGGCAGGAGGAGGGTCTCTGGGCCAGGGCCAAGGCATGGGGGCCGTTCCCTCACTGTTTCCAGGATGGCTTTGCGGGCCGCATGAAACCACTTCACGGGCCGGATCTGGCCCCCGGGCCTTGTGTCTGACATGTCTGGTATAGGGTTTCCTGCCTGAGCAGGGGGTTGGACTAGAAGACCTCCAAGGTCCCTCTGGACAACTCTTTTATTCTGTTAATCTGTTCTCCAGAGGGCAAGACAAGAAGTAACGGATGGAAGCTTATCAAAAGAGAGATCTAATGTAAAATTAAGGAGAAATTTCCTGGAGTAAGAATAATTAGCGGGACTCCAGACGTTCTGCTGCTCCATCTCTGGAGGTTTTCAAGAAAGTCTCCTGCTTAAGTAAGGGTTGGACTGGAAGACCTTCAAGGTCCCTTCTAACTCTTGTTATTTTGTATTTTGTTCTGCATTCATACCCATTACCCACACATAACTATCTTTTTTTTTTAAAAAAAAAGCAATTGAATTGAAACCTGAACGCCACAGAGGTACGTGGATAGGTGTACCAGGAGTTTCAATCAGTCTGCCCAAAATCGGTTCGGATCTAGCCAATTTAATCCGGCATTTGGACACCCTGATTCGATTAGGTGACTCCATCAGGTTGTCTTTCACTCAAATCCCCCAACTGAATCTTGGCGCAGATCTAATCAGCATCTTCTTAAGCCTGCAAATGTGACACTAACGGGCACTCGAGACAAGCCAATTTCCAGCATTACAGCTAATGCGATTCTGGGTTGGGGAAATAAATAAATAAATAAATCCAATCTTCTTCTTTTCTTGATCTGGAGGAAATTCCCCACAGCTGGAAATCTCTGGCTTGCAACTCCTCCCGGGCCCAAAGTTGCTTCCCAAATCCCTTCTTAATGCACAGGCAAGAATATGGGACTAAAAAGTTTCACTTAGCATTTGAATAAGTTTTTTTTTCTTTTTTTATGTAATATTAGTATTGCTTGTAGTCATTTCATATGAGCTAGAGTGCGATAGACTTAATAGTTTATTGTTGTTAGCATATGGTTGTTTATGATTGTTTTCTGCTTTTATACCTTGTATTTAGCTCTGGGAAGTCGGGGAGGGGGGGAGGGGGGAAGGGGGGAAGGTTAGGGAGGGCTAGGAAGGGGTGGGTGGAGGGAGGGGGGGAGGGATTGTTAAAGATAAAATGTATTGTAAAACTTTTCAATAAAAAAAATGCACAGGCAAGTAAGTCCTTGACTTACGGCCACAAGGGAGCCCAACATTTGTCGTCAAGCAAATCCCTCAGCTGTTAAGTGAATCACGTGGCTGTTAAAAAACGAATCCGGCTTTCCCCCTCGATTTGGCGTGGGGTTTGAAAGAGCCCTGCCTTCGTTTTTACAGCGCAACCCTGATCTTGCAGAATAACCTGCCTCCAGAAGCGGTGGATGCTCCAACACTGGAAGTTTTAAAGAAGAGACTGGACAGCCATTTGTCTGGCATGGTCTAGGATCTCCTTCTTGAGTAGGGGGCTGGACTAGAAGACCTCCAAGGTCCCTTCCAGCTTTATTCAGATTGATTGATTAATTAAAATGGTCTAGGGTCCCATGCTTGAGCAGGGGGTTGGACTAGAAGACCTCCAAGGTCCCTTCCAGCTCTGTTTTGATTGATTGATTGATTGATTGATTGATTGAAATGGTCTAGGGCAGGGGTAGGCAACCTCGGCTCTTTTATGACTCATGGATTTCAACTCCCAGAATTCCTGAGCCGGCTTGGCTGGCTTGGCTGGCTCAGGAATTCTGGGAGTTGAAGTCCATGAGTCATAAAAGAGCCGAGGTTGCCTACCCCTGGTCTAGGGTCTCTTGCTTGAGCAGGGGGTTGGACTAGAAGACCTCCAAGGTCCCTTCTAGCTCTATTCTGATTGATTGATTGATTGATTGATTGATTGATTGATTGATTGAAATGGTCTAGGGTCTCTTGCTTGAGCAGGGGGTTGGACTAGAAGACCTCCAAGGTCCCTTCCAGCTCTGTTTTGATTGGTTGATTGACTGATTGACTGAAATGGTCTAGGGCAGACATGTCAAACTCGTGATGTCACGTGACATCGCGCAACGTATTGGGAGAGTTTTGCCATTGCCAGCAATGGGGTGGGCACGGCTTCTAGATGACGTGTCCGGCCCGTGGGCCAGCAATTTGACACCCCTGGTCTAGGGTCTCCTGCTTGAGCAGGGGGCTGGACTAGAAGACCTCCAAGGTCCCTTCCAACGATGGTATTCTGCTCTCTGCTGACATCTGAGCGTTGGACACAAGAACCTAAATCATGAGGGTCTGCATCACGATGATCTAAGTCAGACATGTCAAACACAAGGCCCGGGGGCCGGATCCGTCCCGCAAAGTGGTTTCATGCGGCCCGCGAAGCCATCCTGGAAACAGGGAGGGAATGGCCCCCACTGCCTTGGCCCTGGCCCAGAGACCCTCCTCCTGCCAGAGACCCTCAGATCTGTCCCACTCCTGCCCAGGCCCCCATAGGCACCCTTGATGCCAACGATGTAGAGCTGGCCACGCCCACCCAGTAGGCCATATGCACTCTAGCCACGCCCACCCAATAGGCCACGCCCAACCTGGCCACACCCACCCGGCCCCCTGAGGGCAACCGCAATGCTGATGTGGCCCTCAATGAAATTGAGTTTGAGACCCCTGATCTAAGTCCTCATTTCCCCCCCTCCCCAGGGTGCTCGCAGTGTTGTGTGAATCTAGTCGATGGTCTTATTGAGACGAGCAAACCGCAGCTTCGGGCCGCGCACAAAACTGGGTCAACCAAGTGTTGAAAAACGTGGAACCTCACTGACGCTCAAAGCTGCTGCAGTGAGCACGCAGGGAGAACAACACAGCTGTGTCTACGATTTGTGTGCCAGGCTGGCAAAACCGATTGCCCGGATCGCCCAATGCCAGGCCTGAATCCCTTCACGTTCCCTCTCGTTGCAAACCAGCCTTTCAACAGAAATGTAACTTCCCCATCCAGAAAATAAATCAGCCCGCCAGCACGTCCTTGCCAACGGAATGAATCTGATGGAAGGTGACAGCTGAGCTGACGGCTTGTGCTGACAAGCGAACCGCAGCTGGAAAGCAGGGAGGTTTTCTTGAAAAGGGAGAACCTGCAAGGTCTGGCTAAAATCAAAGTTTGCAGCCTCAAAGCTTTCCATACGGGGTCTGGGAGCCCTTTAGAACTCAGCCCGGCTCTGTGCAAGCAAGGCTGGGCTTTATATATATATATATATATATATATATATATATATATATATATATATATATATATATATATATATATATATATATATATATATATCTTCGGTACAGCAAAGCCAATGATTCCATCAACCACGCGGAGAGGAAAATCAGTGTGTCCTTTGGCAAATAATAATAATAATAATAATTTGGAAAAAACCTTGGAGGTCATCTAGTCCATCCCCCTACTCAGGAAGGAAACCCTATACCATTTCAGGCAAATGGCTGTCCAGTCTCCTCTTAAAAACTTCCAGTGTTGGAGCATTCACAGCTTCTGGAGGCAGGTTGTTCCACTGGTTAATTGTTCTAACTGACAGGAAGTTGCTCCTTAGTTCTAGGTTGCTTCTCTCCTTGGTTAGTTTCCATCCGTTGTTTCTTGTCCTGCTTTCGGGTGCTTTGGAGAATAGCTTGACTCCCTCTTCTTTGGGGCAGCCCCTGAGATATTGGAACACTGCTATCATGTCACCCCTCATGCTTCTCTTCATTAAACTACACATACCCAATTCCAGCAACCATTCCCTATATGTTTTAGCCTCCAGCCCCCAATCATCTTTGTTGCTCTTCTCTGTACCCTTTCTAGAGTCTCGATATCTTTTTTACATCGTGGTGACCAAAACTGGATGCCGTATTCCAAGTGCGGCCTTACCAAGGCATTGTAAAAACTCCTGAGAAAGATGGTAAGAAATTTGGGATCAGCCATCTCACAACCGTTGGATGCTTCCTTGCATCCCAAGTTCTAATTCTAGATGTAAGGAAATGACAATCAATTTGGGGTTTGGATGCAGTATTCCAAGTGTGGCCTTATCAAGGCATTATAAAGTGGTATTAATACTTCACGTGATCTTGATTCTATCCCTCTGTTAATGCAGCCTAGCACTGTGTTGGCTTTTTTGGCCGCTGCAGCACACGGCTGGCTCATATTTAAGTGATTGTCCACTAGGACTCCAAGATCCCTCTCACAGTTACTAGTATTGAGCAAGGTACCACCTATACTATACCTGTACATTTGATTTTTCCTGCCTAAGTATAGAACCTTACTTTTTTCACCATTTCATTTTGTTAGATAGCGCCCAGTATTCGAGTCTGTCCAGATCCTCCTGTATCTTAAGCCTGTCTTCTGGAGTGTTGGCTATTCTTGTCAGCTTGGTGTCGTCTGCAAATCTGATGAGTTCCCCATCTATCCCCTCATCCAAAAAGCCCCTGCCTTTTTTTTTTTAAAAAAAATCCCAAGTTCAAAGTTCCCTCTCGTTACAGAAATTAAAAAGATTGGGTGGGGAGAGAATGCATTACCCCTCCCCCTAACCCTTTTCCACTTGGCAGCTGAGAACGGTGCCCCGCGAATTAAATCATCCAAAAAGTGAAACAGGGCTGACAGCTTGATGGAGTTGAAATAGCCGCGGAGTGGCTACTTAAGAAGGGGGAAATTAAGACATCACTAAAGGCCTTTTAAAGGAGTTATTTCCAAATTTTCTCTTCAAATCTGCTCCAGCCAGGATGGCACTTGACGGTGTGGGAAGTCAGACCCCCCTCCCCCCACTTCCAGAGAAGGAAATATTAAAAGGGCAGAAAAATATATTTCCTCAAAGGATCTTAAAGAGGCAGAAAAGCATGCCCAGTTTTATTTCTTAATAGCCCCAAGTCTCTCTCCCCCAAGCAGAAACTAGCTCTGTAGAAATGCAGACCATCCAGGAAGGTTGGAAGCCCTCCAGCTAGAAGACAAAGACACCTAAAATCTACATACCCCACCCAAACTCTCAGACAGGACATAATAGGATTAACCCACAGATGCCAAAGGGACACAGGTCAAAATACATGACGCAGGAAACACAAAGCATCAAACAGGAACAGGAAACAACCTCAAGAGCCCTACATGTGCTCACTCTCTTTTCTTCCACAGCCATCTTCCTGTCTGGCTCTTTTCTTCAATAAACTGCAACTTTCTTCCTAAAGCAGTTGCCATGTTGTTTATTCCCGGCTTGGACTGAACCATGAAGAAGACTTTTCCTTCAACAACAGTTATACCAAAATTTGGGTGGTCCGAAGGTGATAAATGCAGCCAAATGTCCCGGAGAGCATCTATTAATCTACGCTCAGATCCTAAAGATGTGTTCTCTGCTATTTTATTCATTTCATTGTCTCTCCGCTCAGATTCCCTTCTTGGAAACTCTCGTTTGAAGAGTAAATCAGGCCTTGCTTTAGTGAAGAGAGTAGTTCAGCTACTCCTCGACTTACAACAGTTCACTGAGTGACTGTTCGAAGTGACCTACAACCGTTGGTCACACCGACGACCGTTGCAGCATCCTCACGATCACGCGATCAAAATTCAGATGCTTGGCCACTGACTTGTATTCATGACGGTCGCCGTGTCCAGAGGTCACGCGATCCCCTTTTGTGACCTTCTGACCAGCAAAGTCAACGGGGGAAGCCAGATTCACTTAACGACCGTGTTTACTAACTTAACAACCACAGTGATTCAGTTAACCGCGGTGGCAAAAATGGTTGTGAAAGGGGGAAAACCTCACTTAACAAATGTCTCGCTTAGCAATATCAATTTGGGGCTCAACTGCGGTCGTACGTTGAGGACCACCCATGGCAGAGGTGGGGGGTCATTTGCAGCTGGGTCAATCTCAGTCAGCCAATGAGACTCCAGATTAATGGTTAGCATTACATCCTGATTGTCCCCCAATCCATTCCGCTCTCTTCCATTCCATTCCATTTCAAGAACAGACTGGACTGCCATCTGTCAGAAATGGTGTAGGGTCTCCAGCTTGGGCGGGGGGCTGGACTAGATGACCTACAAGGTCCCTTCCAACTCTGTTATTCTATTCTATTCTATTCTATTCTATTCTATTCTATTCTATTCTATTCTATTCTATTCTATTCTATTCTATTCTAGTCTAGTCTAGTCTAGTCTAGTCTAGTCTAGTCCATTCTATTCCCATTGCATTCCATTCTCTATCAGGATCTTGCCCCCAAATGTCTCTCCAATATATAGACTACACCTCCCAGAATCCACAGCCAACAGGCCTATCTGAATCCAATTCCAAGCAGGAGATCCCATCAGTCCCTTCCCAAGAGAGTTAGTAGCTCGCCAGCTGCTTTGAAAAAAACTGGGATGAGATATGGAAGACACGCACACACAGACGGACAGGCTGGTATATGCCAGAAGTTGGAAATCTAGCCCAAGCTGCCTGCAGACAATGACACTAATCCTATCTAATTAGCTGGTTTTTCAGCCATTGTTGCCAGCACCGCGGGTTAAATGGGTGTCGGAAAGCATTTGGCAACAGCAGCAGTGATCTGCCAAGGATAACAGAAAAACATAAAATCGGAATTAGCCCCTGGATTGAGAAGGCCGCAGCTTGGATGCATCCACTGCCCATAAAACCAGTCTTTTCCTGGATCCCTGAATGATAGTGGATTTTATCAACTAAGAGAAAGCAACTTTGATACTGAAGCTCCACTGTCAGAAATGGTGTAGGGTCTCCTGCTTGGGCAGCGGGTTGGACTAGATGACCTATACGATCCCTTCCAGCTCTATTCTATTCTATTCTATTCTATTCTATTCTATTCTATTCTATTCTATTCTATTCTATTCTATTCTATTCTATTCTATTCTATTCTATTCTATTCTATTTTTTCTTTATTCTGTTCTATTCTATTCTATTCTATTCTATTCTATTCTATTCCATATTTTCTCTATTCTATTCTATTCTATTCTATTCTATTCTATTCTATTCTATTCTATTCTATTCTATTTTTTCTTTATTCTATTCTATTCTATTCTATTCTATTCTATTCTATTCTATTCTATTCTATTCTATTCTATTCTATTCTATTCCATTCCATATTCTATTCTATTCTATTCTATTCTATTCTATTCTATTCTATTCTATTCTATTCTATTCTATTCTATATTTTCTCTATTCTATTCTATTCTATTCTATTCTATTCTATTCTATTCTATTCTATTCTATTCTATTCCATTCCCTATTCTATTCCATTCCCTATTCTATTCTATTCTATTCTATTCTATTCTATTCTATTCTATTCTATTCTATTCTATTCTACTCTATTCTATTCTATTCTATTCTATTCCACTCCATATTCTATTCTGTTCCGTTCCGTTCCGTTCCATTCCATTCCATTCTATTTTCTATTGTATTGTATTGTATTGTATTGTATTGTATTGTATTGTATTTTATTGTATTGTATTGTATTCTATTCTATTCTATTCTATTCTATTCTATTCTATTCTATTCTATTCTATTCTATTCTATTCTATTCTATTCTATTCTATTCTATTCTATTCTATTCTAAACTCTTTTAAGTCTAGGACTACCTGTAACTTTATAAGGAGTTAGTCAGTTGCGCTCTCTCTCTCTCCCTCTCCCTCTCCCTCTCCCTCTCTCTCTCTCTGCACCACCCTTGCTAACCATGACTTAGCACTACATACAATGAGAAGAATTTTTTTTTCTTAAAAAAAAACCTCTTAAATCTGGTGGCAGCACTTAGGAGTTGTAGGAAAAGAGAAAAGCTCAACCTCGGTTGTCTCCTGCTTTAAGCCGCTGCAGACGAGGAAACTGCAGCCGAATAATAATAATAATAATAATAATAATAATAATAATAATAATAATAATAATAATAATAATAATAATAATAATAATAATAATAATAATAATAAATAATAATAATAAAAATGTCCTTGCCAGGGGAAAGTTTATTCTGACAAGCCTTTTCTGCTCATCATGGCTGGTGACGCACGGGGCGCCTCGGCACCACAGTGAACAAAGTGGGAGCATGTCAGAAAGGGCAGCTGAGGGCGACCCCCCAACGAGCATCCGTTGGTGTGCTGATGTGCTTATAATAGGCGGCCAGGATGAGTAAGCTTGCCCCTTGTCACTAAGGTGGCACGTCAGCAGTTCTCCGTCGAGGCTGTAAAATATGTTACGGAGGGCTAAGTGTCTGTGGAGATCCTCAGTCAATCCAGGTCACGCTTGTCCCAAAGGTGCTTTTTGTCAGGATGCAACTGGACTTCCTTGTTTTTCCTTTGAAGACGTTTCGCTTCTCATCCCAGAAGCTTCTTCAGCTCTGACTGGACGGCGGGGAGTGGAAGGGACATCACAGTCAGAGCTGAAGAAGCTTCTCAGATGAGAAGCGAAACGCCTTCAAAGCAAAGTCAGGAAGTCCAGTTGCCTCGTGAAAATAAAAATCTCCTTTGGGCCAAACTTGCTCACGTTGTAGCCAAGATCACGCGAGGGTTTCCCCGTGGCGTCACCAAGAATCAAGGCTAACCCCTTCAAAAGGCAACTGGACTTTCTTGGTTTATCTCCCTTGAAAATGTTTCGCTTCTCATCCGAGCAGCTTCTTCCGTTCTAACTGAACGGTGGGGGGATTCAGGATTCTTCTGCTAGAACGGAAGAAGCCTTCTGGATGAGAAGCGAAAGGTTTTCAACTTATCCTTTAAGCTCACACAGAACACAATTTGTTGGATCTTTGCATCCCCCTACGCCATAGATAGGGACGCGGTGGCTCAGTGGGTTAGGACGCTGAGCTTGTCGATCAGAAGGTCAGCAGTTTGGCGGGTCGAATCCCGAGTGCCGCGTAACAGAGTGAGCGCCTGTTACTCGTCCCAGCTTCTGCCAACCTAGCAGTTCGAAAGCACGTAAAAATGCAAGGAGCAAAATAGGGACCACTACGGTGGGAAGGTAACAGTGTTCCATGCGCCTTTGGCATCTAGTCATGCTGGCCACATGACCACGGAGACGTCCTCAGACAAGCGCTGGCTCTTCGGCTTTGAAACGGAGATGAGCACCGGCCCCTAGAGTCGGAAACGACTAGCACGCATGTGCGGGGGAACCTTTACCTTTACCTTTACCTTACGCCATAAACCATAGCTTACTAAAAACAAAGAAGGGCTTGCAGATTATATTATATTTGTCCTTCAAGGCGGGCCAGGTCAAAAAACTGACGCTGGAGGAATTCTGGAAATGTTCCTTTATTGTTGTCGGGGAGGATCATATTACTTTTTTTTTTTTAAAAAAATTCTTTTCTTTCTCTTTTTTTTCTTTGCGAGTCTTAGTAGTTTTATTGTTTTCTCGAGATATAAAATACCAAGAGGAATTCAAAAAAAGGGATAGAAAACTAGAAGAAAGGGAAGGGAGAAGAAAAAGAGAGAGTGTAAAGAGGGAAAAGCAAAGAAAAGAAAAAGGCAGCAACCTGCAAACTCTCTTTAGCATGTAGCGGATGCCCTTAATACGAATTATGATAAAGATCAATACGTCAATAGAGGTATATATGATTCCCCATGGCAAAGAGAAGCAGAGATGGCCAAACCAATTCTTCTTGTCCAAAGAAGAGAATATAATAATAATAAAGTTAGAAGGGACCTTGGAGGTCATCTGGTCCAACCCCCTGCTCAGGCAGGAAACCCTATACCATTTCAGGCAAATGGCTGTCCAGTCTTTTCTTAAAAACTTCCAGTGTTGGAGCATTCACAGCTTCTGGAGGCAAGTCGTTCCACTGGTTAATTGTTCTAACTCTCAGGAAGTTTCTCCTTAGTTCTAGTTTTTTCTCTCTCTTTGGTTAGTTTATATAATTATATATCTATATCTATATCATCTATATCTATCTATATCTATATCTATATCTATAGATAGATAGATAGATAGATAGACAGATAGACAGATAATTCTATTTCTATTTTGAAATTGTTTCCAGGTTTTGTGCTTGCAATGAAAAAGAAAAATGAAATCTTGATTTTATTTTTGTGCATTAGACAGGTTTATTGTTATAGAAATGGTTTGTACATACTGTTGTGTAAAAGTAAACAGAGTAAGTAGAGTAAGAATAGGATAGGATAGGATAGGATAGGATAGGATAGGATAGGATAGGATAGGATAGGATAGGGTAGGGTAGGGTAGGGTAGGGTAGGGTAGGGTAGGGTAGGGTAGGGTAGAATAGAATAGAATAGAATAGAATAGAATAGAATAGAATAGAATAGAATAGAATAGAATAGAATAGAATAGAATAGAATAGAATAGAATAGAATAGAATAGAATAGAATAGAATAGAATAGAATAGAATAGAATAGAATAGAATAGAGAAAATATGGAATAGAATAGAACAGAATAAAGAAAATATGGAATAGAACAGAACAGAACAGAACAGAACAGAACAGAACAGAATAGAATAGAATAGGAAGGGACCTTGGAGGTCTTCTAGTCCAGCCCCCTTTTCAAGCAGGAGAACCTATACCATTTCAGGTGAACAAAGCAAAGCTGAGCACATCGCAGGAGAACCCCAAAGGTCCCCACTCCTGTCAGAATGGCAGCATCCTGACAGTCCAATTCCTCTCTCTGCCTTTCTACAATCCCTTCTCCAATTCTCCTTACAAATTGTATTTCTGTATCACACCAGTCTGAGTTGCAGCCTTGGGGCTCTGCCAACGATCCTCCGATACTATTGCCTTGGGATTCCCTTATTGGCATTTCAATGAAGGCTGAATGATCAGTGGCATTAATGGAGAAATGCTCCAGAGCACCAATGTGCTATCTAGGGAACATTGCAAGTAATTGCTGTGGGGGCCTCCAGACACTCATTGAAATCCTAAGACTGCCACCATCACCACCATCCCCTCCCCGGCAGATTCTGAGTCTCCTTTTCACCGAAGAATCTGACGAGGGAAAAAGAAAGACTGCCTACCGACTTGCAATCTGTGCCTAGGTAGCCATGCTGGTTGGTCCTGGAGAAACCTCATCAGCAACATCCCAGCAGCAGTTCATCAGCATCGTCCTGCCTGCTCCTAGTCCAGGGGTAGGCAACCTTGGCTCTTTTATGACTCGTGGACTTCAACTCCCAGAATTCCTGAGCCAGCCATGAAGTCCACAAGTCATGAAGGGGCCAAGGTTTCCCCCATGCTGGCTCAGGAATTCTGGGAGTTGAAGTCCACGGGTCATAAAAGAGCCAAGGTTGCCTATCCCTGGACTAGTCATTGAGAAAAGTGTTCTGTAGGAGATGACCATGAAGAATGGTAGGATTTGGGTTGGGCTAGTCTAGAGAAGAAGAAAAAAAAGGGGGGACATGATAGCAGTCTTTCAGTCTTTGAGAGGTTGCCACAAAGAAGAGGGGGGTCAACTTACTTTCCAAAGCGCCACCAGAAGGCAAGACAAGAAACAACGGATGGAAACTGATCAAGGAGAGAAGCAACCTGGAATTAAGGAGAAGCTTCCTAACAGTGAGAACAATCAATCAGTGGAACAGCTTGCCACCATAAGTTGTGGGTGCTCCATTACTGGAGAAGAGATTGGACAGCCATTTGACTGAAAGGTTATAGGGTTTCCTGATTGAACAGGGGGTTGGACTAAAAGACCTCCAAGGTCCCTTCTAGCTCTATTCTGATTGATTGATTGACCAGGCTGAGCCTTAAGGGGAGGGTCAAATACTTCATTAGTCTCAAACTCTTCACGCCCACAAGAGATCTAAGTTCACCTCGAATTCTGTCAACAATTTGCTTTGACCGTTAATAGTTCACATTCTTGTAGAGAGCTTAAGCTTGCATTAAAAGGTAAAGGTAAAGGTTCCCCCGCACATGCGTGCTAGTCGTTTCCGACTCTAGGGGCCGGTGCTCATCTCCGTTTCAAAGCCGAAGAGCCAGCGCTTGTCCGAGGACGTCTCCGTGGTCATGTGGCCGGCATGACTAGACGCCAAAGGCGCACGGAACGCTGTTACCTTCCCACCGGAGTGGTCCCTATTTTTCTACTTGCATTTTTACATGCTTTCGAACTGCTAGGTTGGCAGAAGCTGGGACGAGTAACAGGCGCTCACTCTGCTACGCGGCACTCGGGATTCGACCCGCCAAACTGCTGACCTTCTGATCGACAAGCTCAGCGTCCTAACCCACTGAGCCACCGCGTCCCTTAAGCTTGCATTAGAAACCTTTATATTCATTTGAACTGCCTGGATTGGAACAGATTCTTTCAGAAAGTTGATCTAAAGGAGACTTGCTTTGCCAAACCCAGTTCCTCTGGCTGACAAAACCTCTGGTCTTCTCTGGCTGATTAGAGATGCAGACAAGAATTCTAGAAGATGCAGCAATGCTACATCAGCATTTCTCCACCTTTAGAAGCGTGAACTTCAACACCCAGAATTCCCTGGGTGTTGGTCCACCCTTCGGAAAGCCACCAAAGTTGAGCAACACTATACAGATCCTTGATGCCATATTCCTAACACCCAACATGGCAGATGTTTGAAACTAAGGAGCTGTCCAAGCAATCAAAGTGCTGAATTTTCAAGGGAGCCGTTTGACCATAGAGCAACACAAAGGATGATATTGGAATCAGCTCGATGTACCAACTGAAATATTTTTCAACCATCAGATTCTTGGAAGACTAGCTGCCACCTGTGCTGGAACAGATTTCAATTGGATACGCAACAGAATTCACACAAACAGAAACCAGAGATGCAAAATGGTTGACATCTGTCTCTTTCCGTCAACCACAGACCAGAATTCTTGTTTATCCTCTTCCGTTTGATCCACAGAACAATAAGAAGCCTGTGAGGCTGATAAATGACATCTGTTGCAAGGTCATCCCAGTCCAAGCCAATCCTGAAAATATGAAAACCTACCATCCACTTGGCCAACAATTTGGACTCACAAGTCCCATTTCTGGAGAAGGTGACATTTCAGGTCTCCAAGTCAACAAGAATGATCATGGCAGAGGCATGAGGTGGAATTGGTCCTGAAAGGCCACCATCAAGAGAACATGCCTCCAGTGCTTTCTTTAAAACACATACACAAATCACACACACACAAAATCACAAAAATCTCCAGTCAGATCTGCTCAACTAACAATATTTATATGCTTCTAGTGTTTGCTTTGCCATCAGTGGCAAAAAAAAATGATGACACAGAGCAAATGGTCCAGAGTTGCATCAGTTTAGAAGGCTGTGACATAATGGAGGTGCAACAAGCTTAACTAGGTGGCATAGATATAATGTTAAATTGTTATCCCAGCCACCATGATTTCTCTCCACTGGCCTTAGAATAGAATAATAGTTGGAAGGGACCTTGGAGGTCTTCTAGTTCAACCCCCCCCCCTCTCAAGCAGGAGACCCTATACCAAATGGTTGTCCAATCTCTTCTTAAAAACTTCCAGTGTTGGAGCAAGTCGTTCCTCTGGTTAATTGTTCTCACTGCTAGGAAGTTTCTCTTTAGTTCTAGGTTGCTTCTTTCCTTGGTTAGTTTCCATCTGTTGCTTCTTGTTCTCCCTTCAGGCGCTTTGGAGAACAGCTTGACTCCCTCTTCTTTGGGGCAGCCCCTGAGATATTGGAAGGCTGCTATGTCACCCCTGGTACAGTGGTGGGATTGAAATATGTGAGCAACCGGTTCTCTGTGTGGATGCTGCTTCGGGAAGTCCATTCGGGAAGTCCTTCCTGGGCAACAAAAAATTAGCTACCTGTTCTGCCGAACTGGTGCAAACCAGCTGAATCCCACCACTGCCCTGGTCCTTCTTTTTCATTAAAGTAGACATACCCAATTCCAGCCGCCATTCTTTATATGTTTTAGCCTCCAGCCCCTTAATCATCTTTGTCGCTCTTCTCTGCGCTCTTGCCAGAGTCTCAACATCTTTTTTATATCAGGGTGACCAAAATTGGATGCAGTATTCCAAGTGTGGTTTTATACCAAGGCATCATGAAGCATTACTAACATTTCATGTGATCTTGGCAACCCTCATTCTGTAATCTAATTTGCTGCAATGGGAACAAAGACATGGAAAATTTTTTTAATCCAGATGTAGCTACAAACCTATTATCCTTTGACAGAGCCCGGATTTTTGAGTTAGGTTCTCTGGTGAAACAGATTACCATCCCAGGGTGAAGAAAGGTTTGAATCACTCTTTCACAAGAACAAAAGCGCACACCTGGCTATCAACACCGAACACAAACAGTGGAGGAAACCTTGTCCAACAAATCACAGCAAAATAAAGCTTGCTTCTTTCCTTTCTTTGGTCAGATTTATGAGTCCACCTGGCATGGGGATTCAGGCCGAGAAATATGCTCTTGATCTGAAAGTAGACATTAAGCTGGAATGTGATCTCTTTGGCTTTAGCAGACTTTGCCACGATAAACCCAATTGCGGTGAGATGTAAACCATGAATAAAGCTTAGCAGGGTGTGTGCAACATTGACCAAATGTGGCTAAATCGCTGTTCAAGCTAACAGATGAATCCAAGCAAAAGAGCTGTGCGGAACGAAATCCCCCAAACGTGACTAGGATGGATACAGGAATAAAGCATTCCACGACTCTCAGCGCGGACTAAACAGAACAGCTTGGTGACCCACCAGATCATTCATGCAGAAATGTTGCAATACTTCTAAATCTCTCTCCATTACAACTCAAGCCTTGTTTACTTCAATCCCCTTCTCAAGCAAAAGCTGAGATTCTAATGATGCCATTTTTTTAATATAGCCAATACCATCGTCTTGGCCCAGCATCACAGAACCGGAAGGGGTCTCATTCCCTCTGGCTGGAGAAGAAACCACATGCTTTAATTTAGCTGAGATGTGGCCATCCACCTTGAGTTTCCAGGTATATACAGGCAGTTCACGAGTTACAGCCGTTCATTTAGTGACCATTCAGAGTTACAACAGCACTGAAAAAATGACTTAATGAAGAGAAGGACTAGGGGTGACATGTTAGCAGTATTCCAGTATTTGAGGGGCTGCTACAAAGAAGAGGGAGTCAAGCTATTCTCCAAAGCACCAGAGGGTAGGACAAGAAACGATGGATGGAAACTAATCAAGGAGAGAAGCAACCTGGAATTAAAGAGAAACAATTAACCAGCGGAACAGCTTACCTCCAGAAATCGTGGGTGCTCCATCCCAGGAGGTTTTTAAGAAGAGGCTAACATTCACTTGTCTGAGGTGGTATAGGTTCTCCTGCTTGAGCAGGGGGATGGACTAGACGACCTCCAAGGTC
>NC_139527.1:7786390-7896390 GCF_947247035.1 Vipera ursinii
CCATTCTATTGTTATTCTATTCTATTCCATTCCATTCCATCTCTTCTCTTCTATTCCTATTTTAATTCTATTCTATTCTATTCTGTTCTGTTCTAAAGCAACTTTCCGACTGATCCTCGCACCTACGAATTTCAGAGGTCTGTAAACCAAATGAAAACTGAAGATTGTTAAGAACAGGTGTGGTTTCACTTTGCAGCCAGTTCATTTAATAGCTGGCCTGCCAGCCTCAACTGTGGTTGTTAAACAAGGACTTTCAGTATTCTAAAAAGGAATGGAGAAAGTGACGCAAAGAGCTGGACAAAGCCATCTAAGTCAAGGAAGCCTGAGTGTTCCCGTTCTGGAGTAATGTTCTGCAAGGACACGGTGTACCTGGAACGGGTGCGTCTCCTGCTGATGCCCGGGCTATTGCTCACACGATAGGCAGTCGGAACGCTCCTCTCTTCTCGATGCCTTTCGGGGGTGTGTGCCCGTCTTCTCGGCGATCTTGAGCGAGACCTGAATGGGCGACAGGGAAAAATTAAGTTCACCCTGGACAGCTTTTGAAAACCTTCGTTTTGTGATAGGGGCACGCCACCAGGATTACCAAAGAGGAGCAAAAAAATTCAACAGATCAATAAAAAAAGTTGAAATGTGGGTTTGTTACACCGTGAACACTTTTGAGAAAGAAAGAAAGAAAGAAAGAAAGAAAGAAAGAAAGAAAGAAAGAAAGAAAGAAAGAAAGAAAGAAAAAGAAAGAGAAAGAAAGGGAAAATACAGAGAAAAAAGCAAGAGAGAGGAAAGAGAAAGGAAATAGAGAAAAAGGGAAAGAGAAAGGAAATACAGAAAGAAAGAAAGAAAGAAATACAGAAAGAAAGAAAGAAAGAAAAAAGAGAAGGAAAGAGAAAGGAAATAGAGAGAAATAAATAAATAAATCCTGGAGATGATAGATAGATAGAAAGAATATACTGGAGAGAGAGAGAGAGAGAGAGAGAGAGAGAGAGAGAGAGAGAGAGAGAGAGAGAGAATGAGAATCAATCAATCAATCCTGGAGTTGATAGATAGAATGAATATACTGGAGAGAGAGAGAGAAAGAAGAAAGAAAGAAAGAAAAAGAAAGAAAGAAAGAAAGAAAGACCGACCACCAGATATGCAGCAGGGGGGACTGACTGTCAGCTCCCTGAAGATGCTTTATCTGCTCACTTCCCCCCCCCCGCCCCCAACTATTTTTAAAATCCCAACAGAATAATTCTGTCTTTAAGTGCTTAAAAAGGCAGGACGCAGATTAAGTAATTTCCAGATGTAAAACAACCATATCAGAACTGATGTTACCATCCTCCAAAGAGCCAGTTTTCATTTTGTACGGCCCACAGCACAAGGCTAATATCAAGAGAGCCTTAAGCAGCACTTCTAAGATTTGCATAGCAATGACGAAGTCTCCTACATGCACTTCCCAGCATGAATTCACACAATGAAGGACAGGGAGAGCAAGGTCTCTCCCCTTTCACGGGATTCTGTTTTGCAGCTACTTTAATTATTTATTATTATTATTATTATTATTATTATTATTATTATTATTATTATTATTCACCCCTTTGGGTTTCTCTTGAGGTATACATCAACGCTATCATTCTGGGCCACCCTAATCCTCAAAAACTTTAAATTAGAGGCGGTTTCTCACCTTTCTAAAAAGGAAAGGAAAGGAAAGGAAAGGAAAGGAAAGGAAAGGAAAGGAAGACAGGTCTGGGGTTACAACAGCTAAAGAAACACCCGTGAAATACCTGTGAGGAGACGTCTTAACTCTCTTCCTGCCCACAAAATGATCTAAAACTTCACTGCCTCTTTGCCCTTTGGAAAACAACCCCCTTCCCTGCTGGGAATCCAGACTACATTCCACCCCACTGGAATATCAAAAAGCCAAGTTACTGTGAACCATTACAGGTAGTCCTTGATTTACGACCATAACGGAGCCCAACATTTCGGCGGCTAAGCGAGACAGTTAAGTGAATTCTGCTCCTTTTTAGGACTTTTCTTGCCACAATTGCAAAATGAATCCCTGCAGATGTTCAATTAGTCACACGGTTGTTAAGTGAATCTGGCTTTGCTTGTCAGAAAGCCGCAAAAGTGGATCACATGACCCCGGGGACATTGCGACGGTCATAAATATGAACCAGCTGAAAGCGTCTGAAGTTCGATCACGTGACCATGGGGATGCTACAACGGTTGCAAGTGTGAAAACCCTCCTGAGCCCCCTGTCGATGGCCTACTCTAAATGCAGGGCAGATCTGACCGTAACGTTGCTGGGAAATCTTACATTCATCAGGAGTTTACAAAAGGATGAAGGCAACAACAGTAGTCAGAGGAACAGTAAGAGGAACAATGCCTGGTTTGGAAGCCTCCCTGCTTCAGACAGGAAGGCGGTGCGGAGAGTGGCCGAAAAGATCATTGGCAGTTCCCTCCCTCCCATCAAGGACATATCACAGAAGCGTTGTTGGAACTGGGTCCGTATGAGTATCTGGGACACTACTCATCCTCTTCACAACCTGTTCTCCTTGTTGCCTTCTGGAAGGAGGCTTTGTGGTATCCGAAGAAGAACATCTAGATTCAGCCATAATTTCATTCCACACAGCATTAACCTTGTGAAGCTTCCTCCTTCTGTTATATATTCAAGATGGACAATGTTTAATATTTATTTGTTATGTGAAGCTATGGCAAATCTAGACAGCACACTAAAAAGCAGAGACATCACCCTGCCAACAAAAGTCAAGGCTATGGTCTTCCCAGTTGCAATGTATGGCTGTGAAAGTTGGACCATAAGAAAGGCTGAGCGCCAAAGAATTGAGGCCTTCGAACTGTGGTGCTGGAGGAGACTCCTGCAAGTCCCTTGGACTGCAAGGTGATCAAACCGGTCGGTCCTAGAGGAGATCAACCCTGACTGCTCTTTAGAAGGCCAGATCCTGAAGTTGAAACTCAAATACTTTGGCCACCTAAGTAGAAGGAAGGACTCACTGGAGAAGAGCCTAATGCTGGGAAAGATTGAGGGCAATAGAAGAAGAGGACCACAGAGAATGAGGTGGCTGGATGGAGTCACTGAAGCAGTAGGCATGAGCCTAAACGGACTCCAGAAGATGGTAGAGGACAGGAAGGCCTGGAGGAACGTCGTCAGTGGGGTCGCGATGGGTTGAACACGATTTCGCAGCTAACAACAACAACAACAACAACTAATTCAACAACTAAAAACAATATGTAGGGGTGTGTATGTTGTATATAGTATGTTTAGGTGTGTGTCATGTATGTGTTCACCTTGAGAGCGGGCAACTAAATTTCATTTCTGATGTGTGCCGTTGTGCCCACAGTAAAAAAAGGACAATCAAGGTTATCTTCTCTTCTCTTATATTACATCTATGGCAATCAAATCTTTGTGCTGTCAAGGCTGCCCGAGAATTCTCGCGCTCTGTTGCTGCTCGCACTGGGGAGCTGCCCACCCATGACGCCATGCTCAGTGTCCCTGTGAGTTCTGGGAGTCTGTGACATATGGAGGCACACATTTCATTCAGAATTTTTTCTTTTGGCGACGTGGGGCAAGTTAATTAGAGTTGCTCAAAGGGCAGAAATCCCTTAAATGCTGTGGAAATTTTAAGGAATAACAAAATAACAGAGCTGGAAGGAACCTTAGAGGTCTTCTAGTCCAACCCCGTTCAAACAGGAAACCCCATACCATTTCAGACAAACCGGTGTCCAATCTCTTCTTAAAAACTTCCAGTATTCAGACAATAAGGAAAAGGCATTAGCTTTGCATATTTGTAAACATCAGGTGTATTTTTCTGGATGCAGATTTGGCTATTTTTTTAAAAAATAATTGTGCTAAACGGGGAAAGGTTACTGCCATTCGTATACCATTATATTTTTTTTAAAGGCAAAACATGGATTGTTGTTTGAGACTACGAGGACTATTAGTAAGGACTTCCAACTTTTTAAAGCTGTTAAAACCCCTTCAAGTTGCTAATCACTTCCCATTCTTAAGGTAAAGGTTCCCCCGCACATGCGTGCTAGTCGTTTCCGACTCTAGGGGCCGGTGCTCATCTCCGTTTCAAAGCCGAAGAGCCAGCGCTTGTCCGAGGACGTCTCCGTGGTCATGTGGCCGGCATGACTAGACACCAAAGGCGCATGGAACGCTGTTACCTTCCCACCATAGTGGTCCCTATTTTTCTACTTGCATTTTTACGTGCTTTCGAACTGCTAGGTTGGCAGAAGCTGGGACGAGTAACAGGCACTCACTGTTACGCGGCACTCGGGATTCAACCCGCCAAACTGCCGACCTTCTGATCGACAAGCTCAGCGTCCTAACCCACTGAGCCACCGAGTCCCTCCCCATTCTTAAGAGCAGCATCCAAAAGACTGCCTGGGAGAAAAGAACTGGTTTTGAAGTGTTATTTCTGCCTCTCTCATCAAGGGAAAAAAACAAAAACACCACATTTTGAGAATTAGCACTCCCGACTCTTCCTTACAGAGACCAGGAACACGTGAAGTTTCTTTATGCCAATCAAGTCCTCTTACACGCTAAATCCTTTAATGATGCCTTCCCTTGCTAATTACTACATACAGATCATTAGCTGGGTAAACAGAGTAGGTGGCTTAGCATGTAACCTCTTAGGAAGTACAGACGGAAAAGCAATTCATGCCAAATGAAATTTAGCCTTTAAATGAAAGGCAGGCGTGCAGTTTGCCCAATCTCCTCCATCTATTCGTTTTGGGGGAGTTTTTTTTTAAAATATAATTGGGACTTTCCAGGTGGATAGCTTGAGATCCCAGTTGTCAAATCTTTAGTTGTAAAACCACTGGATCACTTGCTGTCTAATTGTATTTCTTTGCACCAGACAGCAGTCTCCTTCCTCCCTTTCCAGTCTGCAATGCTGTGCTTTTGCAGAAAGTTCAAAAAAAAGAATTCGCACTGACTCCGGTTGCAGTGATTACGATCCTTAGGTGTGACAGTCGTAAATGACTTGTGGCCAGGGTGAGAGGTGTCAGCTAAGCAGGGCCAGAGGTTGACCATGAGACTGGGAAGTTGGAAAAAAACCAGAAGGCAATAAGGAGGCAAAACCTCCATGGTTCTGCTGAGAACATAAAACCCCCAAATGTCTCCGTGGAATCGTTTGGAGCTGATCCGGCTTTGAAGGGCATTTTACTCTGCGCACCCTGTGAAATTAGAAACATCTCAATTTTAAAAGCAGCACGGAGGCCCTTCAAGATTGCCCAGCTGCCGAAGTACTGCACTGCTGATCTTTCCTTGGGGTCCGTATTTAACCCAGGATGCTGAAGACCTCGTGGGAAATTTCATGAAAATCGGGATCTGAACTCGGACGAGCAAAAGGTGACCTGAATGTACAAATTAGCTAAAATGGCTCTCCTATGAGCCATCACACGATGGGAAAGGTCAGACTAGGAAACTAATAAGGAGAAAGAACTGGGTTAGGTGTTAATCTGTGTTTTCCTTCTGCTGCAAAAGGAACAATAGTTGGAATCTTAGTATTCTAGTAAAGAAATGTGTGTCTTTTAACACAGCGGTCCTCAAACTTTCCAAGCTTGGGAGCGGGGAGGTGCATGCATGCACAGCTCCTTTTGGCGTGCATGCACGCCCTCCGCTCGCACTAATGGAGCTTTGCCCACGAGCGGAGGGACCTTTGCCCTCATGCGTGAAGCTCCATTCGTGTGAGCAGACGGCACCTGTGCTATTGTGTGTGAAGCTCCACTCGTACACACTTGCCCATCTCTCCCATGGTGCAGTTTCCAACAGGCCTCGTCCCGGTCGTTGTGGACCCCTGTTTTAACACAGGAAGGCACGGAACGAAACCTAATTGGTGTATTTCTGAGGCCGAAGACATTCTCCATCAGCCTCTAATTCAGATTGGCAGCCCAGAAGAAAATTTACAATATAATGTTTCCGGGGAAAAAAAAAAAAGATCCTTAGAAAATTTGTACACAGCACAGTGAATGGGTTTGAAGGACAGAAGGAAAAGACGCTGCCAAGACAAGAGTCAGATGAAAGAAATTTTGAGTCTGGGACAGAACTGTAATTCGAGCAAGCTTCTCAGTTCACATTAAGATGCTCCAATCTCTCAGGGGCTGCCCCAAAGAAGAGGGAGTCAATCTATTCTCCAAAGCACCTGAAGGCAGAACAAGAAGCAATGGATAGAAACTCATCAAGGAGAGAAGCAAACTAGAACTAAGGAGAAAATTTCCTGACAGTTAAAAAAAATTAATCAGTGGAATAATCTGCCTCCAGAAGGTGTGAATGCTCCAATACTGGAGGTTTTTAAGAAGAGACTGGACAGCCACTTGTCTGAAATGGTATAGGGTTTCCTGCCTGAGCACAGGGGGTTGGACTAGAAGACCTCCAAGGTTCCCTCCAACTATTATTACCTTTTATTTATTAGACATGAACCACAGTCAACTGAACACTGAAATTGACTGGCGATTATCATTATATAAAACTTTTATTCATAAAACATGAAACCCAAGTCAACCGAACGCTCAAATTGACTGACGCTGATGGTTGACACGGGTTGCTGCCAGCATCCTAGCTGTATCAACCAGGTATCTCCTTAAAATGTAAGATGTTCCGAGTAGCGCAGTTTTTGGTAGCTTTGCTGGAGTTATTGCGGGAAGCTGCAATTTCTTGATGTATTCTGCAAAGTTTTTGGACATAGTTCCCAGTGCCCCGATGACAGTGGGTATCACTGTTACGCATTTCATCCATAATCGTGCAGTTTCGATGGCCAGGTCGCTGTATTTCGTAATTTTTTCCCAGTTGTTGTTGTTGCTGTAGTAATTGTAGTTCTTCTTGTTCTTGGTCTCCTCCTCATTATATTATTATTATTATTATTATTATTATTATTATTATTATTATTATTATTATTAATTATTATTATTATTATTATATTTATTATTTATTATTATTATTCAGGGGAAGACATAGAATCACAGGACTGGAAGAGACTTTGGAGGCCTTCTAGTAGTCGAACCCCCTCCTCCAGGCACGAGAATTCATACCAACCTAGCCAAATGGTTGCCCAGTCTATTTTGAAACTTCCAATGACGGGGCACCCACAAATTCAGGAGGCAAACTGTTCCATTGATTAATTGCTCTCGCTGCCAGGAAATTTCTCCTTATTTCTAGGCAGGTTCTCTCTTTAATGACCTTCCACCCGTTACTTCTTTCTTTCTTTCTTTCTTTCTTTCTTTCTTTCTTTCTTTCTTTCTTTCTTTCTTTCTTTCTTTCTTTCTTTCTTTCTTTCTTTCTTTCTTGGACTTATATCCCGCCCTATCTCCCGAGGGACTCAGGGCGGCTAACAACAACAAAAATTAAAGGTCTCTGTACAGTAAATTAAAATTAAAAATTGAAATAAATTAAAGATTAAGAGTTAAAATTGTAAACATAATTAAAATCCCTGTCAGTCCAGGTCAGCCAGGTGGAAGAGGAGTGTTTTGAGGCCGCGGCGAAAGGACTGGAGATCTTGGGTCATCCGAAGCTCAGGGGGGAGCTGGTTCCACAGGGCTGGCGCTCCCACAGAGAAGGCCCTCCCCCTGGGGGTCGCCAGGCGACATTGTCTACCCGACGGTACCCTTCTTGTCCTGCTCTCTGGTGTTTTGGAGAATAAGTCCAGGTTTAAGAAGAGACTGGACAACCACTTGTCCGATATGGTAGAGGGTCTCCTGCTTGAGCAGGGGGCTGGACTAGAAGACCTCCAAGGTCCCTTCCAGCTCGATTCTGATGAAGCCAATCCCCTCTTCTTTGGGGCAGCCCCTCAAGTACTGGAAGAGAGTTCTCATGTGCCCCCCCCAGTCTTTCTCTTTGATACCTAGCTCCCACAACCGCTCTTCGTATGCTTGCTGGCTCAGGAATTCTGGGAGTTGAAGTCCACGAGTCATAAAAGAGCCAAGGTGGCCTTCCTCCGGACTCTAGACCAGCGGTTCCCAGCCTTTTCTACACCCCACACCCCTAGAATGATTCTGATGCATTCTCGGACCCCTTACAAAATGAATACCTGGTTATGCATATACCCTATAATTTCGAAGCCCACGTTTTCGCACCCCTGAAATATGGTCTTGCGCCCTCAGTTGGGAAGCCCTGGTCTAGACCAACTTGTAGAGCGGACACTCCTGCAGAGGCCGATTTACAGATCAAACTAATACTCAAATTTTTCCAGAAATCTGAAGAGACACCTGGGAGAAGATCCTTCATCCTTCATTTACCATCAGGCTACCTTCAAGTCCTGCCCGTCTCTACTTAGTCAAACCAAGTGCACACAAATTCGGCCTCACCGGACCTTCTGCCTGCCCTCTCTACCCCCCCCCAACACAGCTCTGACCTGACAGCGCTTGGGTCAAGGAACTCTGGCTAAGGGGGGGGAGGGGGAAAGAATCAAAACAATATAAATCGCTTTATCCAGCTGGAGGGAGCTTGGAGCCCGAGAAATTTGCAGTGAAGACATCGAAGGGCTGTCAAACCCCCGCAGTACACCTGAAGCCATTTCCGGAGGAATGTTATCCTGTCAAAAGGAATCTAAAGCCTCTCTCTGCTGCTAGGAAGGAATTCCCCTTAGCCAAGGTCTTCACTTCTCTCTTTGTAGCCCAGGGATGGAGAAGGGCTTGGAACGCAATTCTCTCCTCTCCGTCATATTTGCATCGTCTCTTTTATCTGGGGATCTGAGCCGGGTTTTTCTGCAGTGAACTAGTGCCTTCCCTTAAGACGGATTGTTAAAAAACAAAGCCTTGATTTCCTTACTGCGTTATCCTCTGTTATGAAGCTAGCAGTGGCATGTACGAAGGTTGTCAAGATGTCCCTTCCAATCTGAAAAAACTAATTTAATCCTCCGATTCAGCTAGGCAGAAACCGCTTTATGTCTCCAAGGGAGTCTGCTTTGGGGGGGGGGGGGGAAGAGAGACTCAGGACAGTAATTGAACAGACACGGGGTAAAGGAGCCATACGGTTTTTAACAAGAACGTGCAAGATTTGACATTTTTTTTGGGGGGGGGGGAGAGAGACAAGCTGTCAAAGTTTCCCATCCCAGCCTGCACAACTCAAATGGCACGTTTCAGTTACGTTTATTTGCATTTTCTTAAAATAAACATACCAACATCTTACCGTGGTCCTTTAAAAAGGAAAAAAAAAACTCTCCAAAACCTTAACTTTTGAAGCATCTTCATTATGGATTTTCTAAAGGCTGACAAGACCCTCCTATCATTTTGATCAGCTTCTCCCTAATTTATACCTTAATCTTTAGCATAATCTCGTATCCTAAAGGGGCGTGAAGCAGGTGTGGGAACCATCTGACGCGCCATGTCAAGCTACGCGGTGGCGTTGGCAAATGTTGAGGAAATGCCATCTTTTGCCCCTGGCAAACTGACATGAAGCTGTCTTTAACACCCTTAATTGGCTTCAGCAATCTGCCACCTATTTGGGGGGGGGGGCTGAACCCCTGGCAGACGTGCCGAGAAGGAAAGCTTCCTTTGTTCTAAACATGTCACTTTTAGAAAGCGCATCGTGCCCGCCTTTTAACGCCGGAGCGGCTAAAAAATATTGGGCGGCGCTCAGAAAAGAGCTGTACGGCGAACGAGAAGCAGGATGCCAAAAAAAAAGAAAAAAAAAGCGCTTTTAAGCATTTCACGAGTTAGAAAAAGCTCACCTGGAATGCCGGACGGTTCTGTATGCCGTGGGAAGCGAGTGCTTGGCTTTCGAATGGGACCGGGATCTGGATTTGGAGGACGAGTGGTATTTGAAAGGTGGGGTCTGCGAGCGAGATCTGGATCTTTTCTTGTGCTTCTTCTTCTTCTTCTCTTTCTCTTCTTCTCTGGGCGGATCTCTGCATTTGCTCCTAGGCCTTTCGGCCGCCTTGGCTTCTAGGACTGGCAACGTCCGGATGCCGGTCAACAGAGCGCAGGGGATGTTACTGACCGTCTAAAAAGGAAGGCAGCGGAGAGTTAGGGTGGGGTTTCTGGGAACCTGGGGCTGTAAGTTCACCTAGGAGAGTCCTGGAAAATCAAAGAAGCATTCCTGACCGACAAATAGCTTCCTGGAAAGCAAGCGGTTTCAGTCTGCCCTCTGTAAAAAAAGAAAATATCCTCCCAGACCTGTTAAGTAAATTGCCACAGGTTATCAGTCCAATGTTATTGGGTACCGCAGGACAGAAAATTTGTCTCTTTGCTTCTGTTCCTTATCATAGAATGACAGGGCTGGAAGGGATCCCGGAGGTCGTCTAGTCTAGCCCAGCTGCCTGCTCAAACAGGAGAACTGACACCATTCCAGACCAACAGCTCTTCGTCCCTTCTTAAAGCCTCCGGTGAACCAGCATTCACAACTCCTGAAGACAAGCTGATGAATTGCTCCCACTGTCAGGAAATTTCTTCTCGGTTCGAGGTTGGATCTGTCCGTGGTATATTTCTGTAGGTTACCCCTTGTCCTGCCCTCAGGGGCTATGAAGAATAAATCTATTCCCTCTTTCCTGGGATAGCTCTTGAACTACTGGAAGACAGCTATCGTGTCTCCCCTAACCCTCCTCTTTGTTAGGCTAAACAGACCTAGTTCCCTCAACTGCTCATCGTGTGAATCAGTCTCCAGACCCCTGATCATCTTTGTTGCTCTTCTCTGCACTCTTTCTGGGAACCTTAGCATCTCAGAACCGCCAGAGGGGGTTGAACTAAAATTGAATTCTCAAAGAATGAGGGCCTACCAGGGGATTATTTTTTTTTAAAAAAAAAAGTCTAGGTAATTCAACTCTGGAATTTGCTATGAGGTGTACCACTCTGGCTATCTTCAATATACATAAGTAAGGTAAAGGTTCCCCCGCACATGCGTGCTAGTCGTTTCCGACTCTAGGGGCCGGTGCTCATCTCCGTTTCAAAGCCGAAGAGCCAGTGCTTGTCCGAGGACGTCTCCGTGGTCATGTGGCCGGCATGACTAGACGCCAAAGGCGCATGGAACGCTGTTACCTTCCCACCGGAGTGGTCCCTATTTTTCCACTTGCCTTTTTACGTGCTTTCGAACTGCTAGGTTGGCAGAAGCTGGGACGAGTAACAGGCGCTCACTCTGTTACGCGGCACTTGGGATTCGACCCGCCAAACTGCCGACCATCTGATCGACAATATATATATTTGAATATCTAGACCTCCTGGGGATCGCTGGTCCTTAGCTTTGATGTCCTTGGGACGTTAGCAGGGAGACTAGCCGTCTTCCTCGTGTCTTTGGCTGCCCACTGGGAGAACAGACTGCTGGATATTACATGGGCCAAGGGATCCAGCCAGCCAGGCACCGGTGATCTTCTTATGCTGTCGTTTTCTAACAAAAATCCCAAAGGGGCTTTTTGCAAAAAAAAAAAAAAAGCAACTGGACTTCCTTTGTTTTTGCTTGAAGAGGTTTCGCTTCTCCTCCGAGAAGCTCCTTCAGGATGTTGAAGCAGCTCAAGTTTAGTTTGGCAGCCGAAGGAAGCTTCTCGGAGAAGCGAAACGTCTTCAAGGAAAAAACAAAGGACATCCAGTTGCCTTTTGAAAAAAGGCCCTTTGGGACCACCGTGATCTGGAGGGCTGAGAATCTCCACAGACGTCTTAACTAACCAGAGATGTCCAACTTCTTACGCTCCAGGCGTAAGAAATCGAGAGCCCTCTTCCACAGAACACGCCCTGACCTGACGCAAAGAAACCATCCATCCCTCTGAGAGCCTGTTTTTCATGAGACACCTTCTGCCACCCGAAGACCCCGGACGACTCTCTAATTTCCCCAAGCTGGAGATAAAAACAGTCAGCAGTAATTCCTTGGCCACCTTAAAAAAAAATTCATATTCAGAGAAGTCTAGACAATTTTTTCCCCCACGCCGACTGCAAAATTACGGTTCTGGGGACAGCGTTCACATTCGGATGGGCAAAATAGAGCCTTGGTGGAGCAGTGGGCTAATGCCTCCTTAAGTAACACCACTGCCTGCAATTATTGCAGGTTCGAGTCCCACCAGGCTCAAGGTTGACTCAGCCTTCCATCCTTCCGAGGTAGGTAAAATGAGGACCCAGATTGTTGGGGGCAATAAGCTGACTTTGTAATAATGCCGCTTGGAGGGTGTGTGAAAGCCCTAATAAGCAGGCATATACATAGAATGAAGGCTACTGCTAAGCTTGTAAGCCGCCCTGAGTCTTCGGAGAAGGGCGGGATATAAATGGAATTAAAATAAATAATAAAAAAAATGCATAAAAACCCTGGGCAGGCTGAAATGTAATTATGGTTTGTGGGAAGGGGGCGTGGGGGAGGTTGAAGAGGAGCAGCAGCGTTTGTTAAAAAGATTTTCCCAACTTTTATGGAAAGCAATATAGACTTGAGAATATATGCCCGAAAAGGAACATAAAGCTGAATCAAAGAGTCACCCAGTAGTCAGTATTTCTTACAGACATCGGTGGGTAAATTTAAATTTACTGGTTTAATTTAAATTTAATTACTTGAGCCTGTAATTTAAGTACTTTTGTTATTTAAATTTCTGGCCAAAGCTTTCCAGGATTTTAAAGAAGTCTTTCATTTTTAATGGGTGCCAGTGCCACAGTAAAAAAAAAAAAGTGACAATAAAGGTTATCTTATCTATCTTTATCTTTGGCTGGATCTGGACATTCCTACCACTATTGATAGCAGGAAGTCTAAGCCAGCATCAGATTTCTAGTTCTTTAACCGTGACCTGGAAACACCTCATCATAAGGCTGAAATTCCACCATCGCTACACCTTCAGCCCTGCACGACCTACCAACCTGACGGATCAATAAGAGATGGTCTTCCTTTGACGCTGGAAGAGCGGAGGACAATTGCTGGATGCATCGAACGCTTCTAATTTTAGCTGCCTTCTGCAGGGTTTATTTTAGCAGATCATCGAGTTCGTGAAAAATTTAAAAGCGCCTCCCTCCCCACTCCCCCCCCCAAAAAAAAGGTTTTACATGACGAAGCCACCTTTGTTTCACACAATGGGCTCAACTAGGATGTTTGCACAACCCGATAACCTTGGCTTTGGTTCCCGTTTGGCTTTGGGGCTTGCGATGCAAAGCCATCCAGCTTGTTCGCTTGATGGTTCGCTAGAAACAGATGAAGGAAGCTGTGTGAATACAACCTCTCCTGTTTGTTTGCTTGCTTGCTTTGGTGCTACCCTAGATTCCTGGTGCCTGCTTGGACAAATCCTTGCATTTTTGCTCCCCTTTACCATTTCAAGAAGAATCACCTTTCTGGGAAATGATCACGAGAGTGGTCAGCTCAGGAGTGATACTGAAAATCCAAAAAGGGCCCCTAAGTCTGCGCAATTTCGAAGCACGGATAAAGCAGTCTTTTCAATGCATGAAAAGAACCAAGGGGTGGGGGGTGGGGGTGGGGAGAAGAAATGACCTTTTTTTCTTTCTGAACAGCATTTTCTGAAGTTTTCGCAGCAGACTCTGGAGAAAGCTTTGCTAGGATAAAATCAAAGCGGGTCCCCTGTGCTGAGACATCTGTCAAGGGAGCCGAAAAAGCTCTAATTAAAACGCCAAAACGTTTGCTGAAGTGTAGAAGACAGAAATGCACGAGAGAGAGACACGTCAGGGCAAAGAGAGGATAAGATGTTTGGGAGGGAGGGAAGAAGAAGAAGAAAGATGGGAGATAGAAGGAAAGTTTATTTCCAGCATTTGCAGGAATAAAAGTCACGGTGCTCGAGTTGTCTCGTTATAAAACAGTGTCAAAAATGCCGGGAGTTGTAAAGCACCCATCTGCAGGGTAGCGAGTGTAGAACATAACAATTTTGGGTTGTCTTGCAAAGACCTTTTTAATTTGATCTTCGGAGGAAGTGCCCGTTTTAATATTCCAGGCAAAGCTCTGGACGAATTGAAAGGAGCAGGATTTGAAATATGCTGAGCAATTAGAGGAATCAATGGAAGTGAATACTTGGTAGCTCAAGGGTTGAGCTGTGGGGTCCTTGGTGCTCTCTGAGCTTGGTGGTTTTCTTGCGGGCATTTCATGACCCAACTAAGGAACATCATCAGCCTTGGAAGGGAGAAGGAGGAGGACTGTGGAATCCTTGGGGCTCTCTGATCTGGGTGGGTTTTCTTGCAAATGTTTCATGACCCAACTAAGGAACAACATCAGTGCTAAAGGGAGTGGGGTTTGCAGAGAGGAGGATGAGAAGGACCAAGGGGGTCCTTGGAGCTCTCTCGAGTTGAGTGGTTTTCTTGCACATGCTTCATGACCCAACTAAGGAACCTCATCAGTGCTAGAAGGGAGTGAGGTTTGCAGAGAGGAAGAGGACTGTGGGGTCCTTGGTGCTCTCTGAGCTTCGTTGTTTTCTTTCAGATGTTTCATGACCTTACTAGATAACAGCATTGGTCTAGAAGGGAGTCGGGTTTGCAAAGAAGAAGAGGAGGAGGATTGTGGGGTCCTTGGTGCTCGGTGAGTTTGGTTGTGTTCTTGCAGACATTTCATGACCCTACTAGACAACATAATCAATGCTTGAAGGGAGTGCTGTCTGCAGAGGAGGAGGAGGGAGGATTGTGGTGCCCTTGGTGCTCTCTGAGCTTGGTGGTTTTCTTGCAGACGTTTCAAGACCCTATTAGGTAACATCATCAGTGCTAGGGTTAGGGGGTGGAGTTTGCGGAAGGAAGGAAGGAAGGAAGGAAGGAAGGTAGGTGACTGTGGGGCCCTTGGTGCTCTCTGAGCTTGGTGGTTTTCTTGCAGACGTTTCAAGACTCTATTAGGTAACATCATCAGTGCTAGAAGAGAGTGGAGTTTGCTGAAAGAAGGAAGGAAGGAAGGAAGGAAGGAAGGAAGGAAGGAAGGAAGGAAGGAAGGAAGGAAGGAAGGAAGGAAGGAAGGAAGATAGGTTGTGGGGCCCTTGGTGCTCTCTGAGCTTGGTGGTTTTCTTGCAGACATTTCAAGACCCTATTAGGTAACATCATCAGTGCTAGAAGAGAGTGGGGTTTGCTCTCTGTTTATATACAACAGTTTGCCTGTCAGCGTTGGTGGGAACGTTCTCGGTGGTTCCTTGATTAGACTGTTGTTTAGTGTTAGCCTGCTTGTCTGAGTTGGCAGTTTCTTGACTGGACTATCCGGGGCAAGCCACCTGTCTATAAAGCGAGACCAGCACTGACAGGTTTCCAGGATATAAAAAAAAATAAAAACCCCAAACCAACAAATTTAAATTTATTTTGAGCAGGGAGAGGAAAAAAGGTTGATAAAGAGTAATAATAATAATAATAATAATAATAATAATAATAATAATAATAATAATAATAATAATAATAAAAAACCCGCAGCCATGGGAAAAAATAAAGCCACCAGAACTTGTTTTTGGAAATAGAGTTTCAGGCCAGGAGTCCTTAAAATGTCAAAAGCTGAAGCTCAAAAAATGTTTTTATCAGCCGTGTCAAGGGAATCAATACTTTGTTTGAAAGCAAGGCGGTACTCTGCACTGCCACTCAGGCGCAAACAATGTCGCTTTCCTTCAAGAAGCATTTAATGATGGCAAAATCTGATCGGGCATGCTTTCGCTTCTTTTATTTTCCCCAGAGATCTGTGACGGGCATTTCTTGAGCCCCATTTGATGATCTACGACTAGAAAAAAAAGGCACAGCGGGGAGAAAAGATGGTTATCGCCTCCACGGCTATGACTTGCACGGTGAGAAGGGGGGGGTTGAGTCTCTTTCGGTAGTCCTCGGCTTACGACCGCGATCAAACCCGCAATTTCGGCCGTTAAGTCACCAGAGTTGCAATCGGCTGACCAAATTATTGCTAAGCACATTGATTTGTGCTTTAAATTGTAAGCCGCTCTGAGTCTTCGGAGAAGGGCGGGATATAAATGGGATTAAAAAAGAAATTCGATTCCACGACTTTTTTTTTGGCAGCGGTTGTTGAACGAATCCACTGTCCCCTGGGGGCTGTTTTGTTGTTGTTGTTTTTTGCTGGAATACGGAAGGAGGTGCCAGTTTCTGAAAAAACACCTTGTGACTGCAGGACACTGCAAATGGTCGTAAATGTGGACTGTGTGTAAAATTTGGCCACATGGTCACAGCCCTCCAGATGTCAGAACTTCTAGTCTAGGTTGCAAGTCCTGTTTTTGGGGGGTCCGTCGCAACGCTGAAGTCACTAAGCAAACACTCATAATTGAAGGAGCCCCCCCTTTGTTTGATCAATTTTTATTTATTTTATTTTAATTCCATTTATATCCCGCCCTTCTCCAAAGACTCAGGGCGGCTTACAAGCTTAGCAGTAGCCTTCATTCTATGTATATGCCTGCTTATTAGGGCTTTCACACCCCCCCCCCCCAAGCGGCATTATTACAAAGTCAGCTTAATTGCCCCCAACAATCTGGGTCCTCATTTTACCGACCTCGGAAGGATGGGAGGCTGAGTCAACCTTGAGCCTGGTGGGACTCGAACCTGCACTAATTGCAGGCAGCTGGTGTTACTTAAGGAGGCATTAGCCCACTGCTCCACCAAGGCTCCACCAATTGGCCTTGTGGGGGGAGCCCAGAAGAGCATGCAGCTGTGGGGGTACAGAGAGCCCTTGCTTCGCCTTTTTAACTAATTCTCATAGGGTCCAGCATCCGTGCCTCCTTTCAAATCCTAAATGGTTCAGACTTTAATTGAATTCTTATAAGCTGCTTTTGTATTTTAACATTTTACTGGACAATGCCAAGGGTGCTTCTCTTGAGGGTGACGGGCTGTTCAAAAAATGTAAAAAAACAAACAAGCAAACACCAATGCGCGTTCGGGAGATGAATCTTGTCAGTTGCACAGGCGTTTGAAGTGATGATGGACACAAATGGACAAGTCGCGCATTAAGAAAAGGAGCGAAGAGCAAAGATGGTGCGAAGATACGATCAAGGGAAATAATAATCATAAAAAAAAAGGTTTCTCCCTTGTGGAAAGAGGATCTGCCTCTAGCTGTCAGTCAAGATTTAGCGAGAAAGATAAATGGAACGTTATCTTAGGAAGGACAATGAACAGCATAAACCAGAAACGGGATGAAATAAAAGCAGGGGGTGAATTAGGTCCAAAGCTGGCCCATTCTTCAACCTGGAGCCCTCCGAGTTAATGCTTGCTAAGAGGTATTTGAGCAGCTCCTTGAGTTCTTACAGGCATTTATGTAATCAATTCTCTCCCTCTGAATGTCAATTATCCCTGGCTTATGAGGAATGCAGGTGCTGTTCCAACTCCTATTACGCGCAGAAGCCATTTATCGGGGTCTGGGTATTGACCAGCTTTGTTGATATACAGCAAATGGAAATTGCAAGCTAAACCATGGGATGCAAAGCCAGATAAGTGCTTACTAACATTTATAAACCTGTAGCAAATCAGGGTTACTGTGACAGCCCATTACCATATTAGAAAATGTAAAGGATGAAGGTGGATAAATCCAAAAGTTTCGAAGGATATAAACTTCGGCGATAAGAAGAGACACACTTCTGGCTGAGGAATTCTGGGAGTTGAAGTCCACAAGTCATAAAAGGGCCAGGTTTGAAGACCCCCTGGTCTGGCTCCAAGCCCGTAGTTTCATCAAAATGGCCGACTGAGGAATTCTGGAAGTCCACAAGTCATAAAAGGGTCAGGTTTGAAAGCTCCAAGCCCGTAGTTTCATCAAAATGGCCGACTGAGGAATTTTGGGAGTTGAAGTCCACAAGTCATAAAAGGGCCAAGTTTGAAGACCCCCTGGTCTGGCTCCAAGCCCGTAGTTTCATCAAAATGGCCGACTGAGGAATTCTGGGAGTTGAAGTCCACAAGTCATAAAAGGGCCAAGTTTGAAGACCCCTGGTCTGGAAAGTAGACCGGGAAGAAAAATCCATCATTCAAGTATGAGGGTTCGCCAGTCTTCCTGTTTCTAACCTTATTTGTCTTCTTCTCCTCCCATGCCTCTTTTCATCAGAGGCTTTTCTGTGGAGAAAACACCTACACAAGATTGTCTGTGCTATGTCTCATCTCCCAAGTGCCTGAAGATGAGCAAGTAACTCCATATCTACCTATCTTAGGACAGGACTTGCCATCAAGGTTTCGAAGATTCCAACTTCAAGGAGAATTTGATGGACATACAGATCACACGTCTTGGTCTACTTCTGTGAGACTCTAGAAAGAGTGCAGAGAAGAGCAACAAAGATAATCAGGGGACTGGAGGCTAAAGCATATGAAGAACGTTTGCGGGAATTGGGGATGTCTAGTTTAATGAAGAGAAGGACGAGGGGGGACATGATAGCAGCGTTCCAATATCTCGGGGGCTGCCACAAAGAAGGAGTCACCCTATTCTCCAAAGCCCCTAAAGGTAGGACAAGAGGCAATGGATGGAAACAAATCAAGGAGAGAAGCAACCTGGAATTAAGGAGAAATTTCCTGACAGTTAGAACAATTAACTAGTGGAACAGCTTGCCTCCAGAAACTGTGAAGGCTCCAACACTGGAAGTTTTTAAGAAGAGATTGGACACTTATTTGTCTGAAATGGTATAGGATTTCCTGCCTGAGCAGCGGGTTGGACTAGAAGACCTCAAGTCCCTTTCAACTCTTCTCTTCTCTTCGAAATGTCACTCTAAAAGCAACCTTTTCAGAGCTGCAAATTTACTATTTTGCCATCTTTGCCAAAGAAGTGTCTTCTCCAGTTTCAAAGCCAGACCCACCTTCAAGAGAAGACTTGGCGAGGCTCTTTTAGTGTCATAAATTCATTGAAGTTGTCAACATTCTAATTCTCAGCCACATCAGAGGCATCACACATCATCAGGACAACCAACCGTAACAAAACAATCTAACTTGGAAGATAGCTCCACTCCAAGAATAAGCTCTCAAAATACTTTTAAATGAAACGAAGAGGGGATGGGTGGGATGGGTGATGGTGACAGGGACCCTTGAAATTTGATAGTGGGCTAATAATATAGAATTTAATATGTCACTCACACCAACCGCCTTAAATTACAAGAATTGTTGCTTGGGAGCAATTAAAGATATTCACTGTCTTTTGAAATCTGCATTTCCATGTGCTTGTTAATAACCACAACGAGTGCTATTAAAAACACAAAAGCTATTAGAGGAGATTTAAAACAAAGAAGCCTCATTTACATACAATTCCAGTTATTTTTAGCAGAAGCATCACTTTTTTTTCCCTGAAGAGTATGGGGAGTATAGGAATCTGAAGGAGCTTTATTCCTAGCTCGGAAGCTATCTCTGGATTGATAATTCAACCCATCTATACGCTCACAGAATTAAGCTAAGAACCTTAATCTTTCTGGGGTTTAAGCACTTTACTCACAAATACCTAAGGCACATTGTCTGTGTGGATCAACACTCCCCCCCCCCAACTTTTACACTAAGATGCTCTCGCTGCTATTCTGCGTATATGAAGTCTTAGATTTAAGTCACTGGCCTCTGATTTACACTTCAATCCTTAAGCTGATGTGCTTTCACGAGCTTACAAAAACGTGCTGGAAATTTTAATTGAATTGGATTTCCTGTTCAGGGGAAAAAAAAAACCCCAAAACAAACCCTAGGTTTTAAGATATAGCTCTGTCTTCATTATTGGGAAGCAGACGGTTGTAATATAGATCCTCTAGCAGCCGTCACATTCTTGCTAAGATAATGTTTATTCTCCCCTCGTGATGGAGAATTTATGATCCTTCTACTGAGTTTGCTCAAGATGTCATTACCGAAAGATGTGTTGGATGTCCGGTCTTTTACACTGCAAAGAGAAGAGATATCTGTACCAAGAGCAAAACAATGGCCCAAACGTGAAAGGGGGGGGGGAAAACCGAGAATCAAATAAAATCAGATAAATATAAAATAATAAGGAAGCTCAGGGCTGTGAAAACGGTCCCTGAAATTGAGAACGAGAAAACGATGCATCCAGAATTACTGTACAGTTTAAGGATAGGTTTCAGATGTCAGGGTCAGGCTATGTTCTGCTTAAACACAGTTTGTTGAATAAACCACGGGCTGGGTTCACACCTCAGGTTAGCCAGTTGCTACAAGATTTTCAGTTGTGATTCTTAAGTTTTTGGTCAATGATCAAAGAAACTGTCAGAGGGCTGGAACCAATCTCCTGGGAATTAGATTCTAGGAGATCTCAGCTTCAGCTTTGCAGCAGCAATTCAGACCCAATAACCCATCCAACAGTTTTATGGGAATCTTTGCCAAAGCTTGCAGAGCAATTAAGTTTAAAGACTTAAGAGAAGGCCCTCTTTTCTTATCAACACAAAAACATGCATGCAGTTTAAAGCCTGTAGTTAAATCGAGTGTAATCAAGATCTAAATGATTTCTAAGCTGCCTGAATGGTTCTGCCTTTCTCATCGTCTCGCTGTTTTTTACATGTCAGGTCGCACGGATTGGATCGTGCCTTTGGCTCAAGAAACCACAGGAAACCAGTCCCAAGAGTTGGCGATAAGGAACATCCGCACAAAACTATTTTACCAGTTTAACGACAAGCCAAATTTTCTCCCCAAAGAGTGAGTTTAATTACAGTTTTCGTTGGCTTGCAAAAAGATGGATGCTGTGATCAAAATGCCCAGAGATTAGATGATTCTTCGGGGATAGGGAACAAACCATGATCCTCATGACACCCTTTCATGAAAACTAGAAATGCTGGCTAATGCTTTTTGAGGCATCTTAGCCCAATGTAAGTCATTCTTGGATCCCAACACTGATGCTGCCTGAGGTTGGGAGGTTGAGGCATCCATGGCAGAAGCTGCTTTAAGAGGGAGCATCTTTTAGAAGTATGTTGGCCTTATGTTGAAATTAAGGCTTGGTAACTTTTAGCAGGGATCGGGAATGTCCCATGCAGCTAGTCCTCAACTTACAACAGTTCACTTAATGACTGTTCAAAGTTACAATGGAACTGAAAAAAGGGGCTTATGATGAGGGGGGACATGATAGCCGTCTTCAAATATCTCAGGGGCTGCCCCAAAGAGGAGGGAGTCAAGCTGTTCTCCAAGGCACCTGAAGGTAGGAAAAGAAGCAACGGATGGAAACTCATCAAGGAGAGAAGCAACTTGGAACTAAGGAAGGAAGGAAGGAAGGAAGGAAGGAAGGAAGGAAGGAAGGAAGGAAAGGAAGGAAGGAAGGAAGGAAGGAAGGAAGGAAGGAAGGAAGGAAGGAAGGAAGGAAGGAAGGAAGGGCAACGGATGGAAACTAGTCAAGGAGAGAAGCAACCTAGAACTAAGGAGAAACTTCCTGACAGTTGGAACAATTAACCAGTGGAACAACCTGCCTCCAGAAGCGGTGAATGCTCCAACACTGGAAGTTTTTTAAGAAGGGAAGAAAGGAGAGGAGAGAGGGAAGAGAGTAGAGGAGGGGGAAGGAAGTAGGAAAGTTGGAGGGAAAGAGGAGAAGTGGGGAGAAACGGGAGAGGAAGAAGAGGGAAGTAGGAAAGAAAACAAGAAAGGGAGAAAGAAAGTAGAGAAGAGGGAAGAGAGAGAAGGAGGGTGGATACAGCGAAAGGGGAAATGGACGGGCAGCACCCAAAACTTACGTGTATGTATTTATGTATGGCGATATATTTGCTGACTTGTTTGTGGAAGAAATGGGAAGATAAAATTGTGTGTGTGTGTGTGTGTGTGTGTGTGTGTGTGTGTGTGTGTGTGTACGTACGTACGTACATACATACATACATACATACATACAAACAAACAAACAAACAAACAAATAAATAAATAAATAAAGGAAGAGACTGGATAGCCATTTGTCTGAAATAATATAGGGTTTCCTGCCTGAGCAGGGGGTTGGACTAGATCAGCGTTTCCCAACCTTAGGAACTTGAAGATGCGTGGACTTCAACTCCCAGAATTCCCCAGCCAGCTATGCTGGCTGGGGAATTCTGGGAGTTGAAGTCCACGCATCTTCAAGTTCCTAAGGTTGGGAAACGCTGGACTAGATGACCACCAAGGTCCCTTCCAACATTAATAATAATAATAATAATAATAATAATAATAATAATAATAATAATAATAATAATAATAATAATAATTCACACTTATGACCATTGCAGCATCCTCATGGTCACGTGATCAAAATTCAGATAAAATTCATATTTATGACCGTGGCTGTGTTCCAAGGTCAGGTGGTTACCTTTTGTGACTCTCTGACAAGCGCAGTCGGTGCGGAAGCCAGTTTCACTGAACAACCAACCGCCTTACTCATTTAACAACTGCAGTGATTCACTTAAGAACTGTGGCAAAAGAAGGTCGTAAAACAGGGCAAAGCCGACAACCAATTTCTCACTTAGCAGCCCGAATTGGTACTTTTGTCTGTTCTGCCTGTTTGGACTTGGTAAGACGGACGATGGGTGGACTTCAACTCAACTTCAACTTCAGATCGCTGGCCGGGGAATTCTGGGAGTTGAAGTCCGTCCATCTTGAAAGCTGCCAAGGTTGAGAAACACTGATCTAAGATAAAGGAGAGAAGTAACTATTGCTCCGCTTGGTAACTGTAGCCTGGAAACCAGCAACTTGCCAGCTTAGGCTGGGAGAATCTGTGCCTACAAGGGTCTCTCTCTCCCACATACTTTCCGAAGCTTTCCCATTTTAGGCACGGAGGAGTGGGCACTTTGCAAAATGCCAACTCCTCTGCCCAGCCGCAGGCAGAGATGATTAAATAAATAGATCGGAAGAGCCAAAGTACCCACCCACTCCTTGGGGGTTTCGGCTATGACTGATCATCCCTTAGAGGGAGAGAGAAAAATATATATCTTATTTTCTCAATACAGACTAATTTTTTTCCCCCCTAATGAGAACACTTGGGACAGCTGCTGCCAGCCCTCGGGTGCCAAAGATCAAGCACAATATACTTTTGTTCCGTAGGAATTTAATTTGGTTTCTCTCTGCCCTGGCTTTGAGGCCCCAAACCTGTTTTCAGGAGCCACCTTAGCGCTAGCAAGTCCCCAAGTTTCCGGGGACAATTACTTTCAGAATTGTAGATCTTAGGTTGCTGCCGGCAACACTACATCCCTCGGGAGCTTTTTAGGTTGTTGGGCTTTTGTTTTTGGCTCCAGAGGCCAGATCCACCCCTTTCCAAACAAGCAAAATGAAGAAAAGCAGTAATTAATCAAACAAAAGCTTCTATTGGTTCTAATGCACCACCTCGGCCGAAATTAAGGGCGATGCAGTTAGCAAAGTGAGCAGTGTCTCGACTCCAGCTTTCACTGTACATGCTGAGGGCTAGAAACAACCTCACACTTGTTCAAAAATAGTATCAGCTCCCACTGTTCACTGCCTGGCTCTGCTTTTAGCTTCCAATTTTGCCTTAAATGCCTGACCTCGAGTGAAAAAGAACACTCCAAACCTTAAAGAACTCCAGGACCAAAGAAGCTGTGAGAACTCAGCCAAAGTTTCAAGTTTTTAAAACAGAGGGTGTTTGCAGCTGTTTTCAGTTGGCACAACTGTACCAAGTCTTAAGTAAATCTTAATAATCCTGGAGAAGGAGGGGAAAAAAATATCTTCATTTCAGCTGGCATAAACGCGTTTGTGTATATGTGTATGTGGCTTTATCCTAATATGCTCCATTACTGCAAGTGGTTTCTCCAATGTTTCGACATGTCTTGCGTGTGTGCTTCCCCCAAAACAATGCTGCTCCTTGAAAAATACATTGTTATCTGGAGGGATAATTGTACTCCGGTTCACGGACGTGTTTGGGAAATGCAAATCACACATGCTTTTATTAGAAACACAAATCTTAGCATTTCCCCCCCATGGTTTAGCAAATACAAAATCAAAACAAAACAAAACGAAACAACCCCCTGCCCTTTTAAAATGGGGACCATTTGCTTGACTTTGGAGATATCAGGAAAAGTGGGCCAATTCAATTTATCACAATTTCTTATATCCCCAAAGACCAGTTGCGTGGTTCATTTTAGACAATTTCTCTTCTTCCTAGGGGCCGGTGCTCATCTCCGTTTCAAAGCCGAAGAGCCAGCGCTTGTCCGAGGACGTCTCCGTGGTCATGTGGCCGGCATGACTAGACGCCAAAGGCACACGGAACGCTGTTACCTTCCCACTGGAGTGGTCCCTATTTTTCTACTTGCATTTTTTTACGTGCTTTCGAACTGCTAGGTTGGCAGAAGCTGGGACGAGTAACAGGCGCTCACTCTGTTACGCGGCACTTGAGATTCGACCCGCCAAACTGCCGACCTTCTGATCGACAAGCTCAGCATCCTAGCCCACTGAGCCACCGCGTCCCTTTTTTTTAAAGAGTACCCACTTATTCAATCTCAGCAAACGCTAACGTTTTCAGCAGTACTGGTAGCTCTCCCCTTGCCCACCCTCCAAACAGCCGCTTGGCAATTTTGTCAGCCTTGCTAGGCTGACCGGAGGAAGTAATTCTGCTTTACTGTAAAGCTACATTAAAAATACTTTGGCAAGTCTGAAAGTAGAAATTAACCACTGTCTCCTTTACAGCCTGAGAACGTAGGGAGGCTCCCTTCTGAGTCTCTTCCTTCACCTATTATGCAGCTGTGGGCCATGCCCTCTCTTCTCTGTTACCCAAGGTCTTTCCCACACGCCATTACAGCCGCCTCCTTTACAGGATGAGAAACTAGAGAGGGTCTCATGTGAGCCTCCTTCTCCACCCCTTATGTGGGCTCTGCCGTCCCTTATCTAAACATGCCCTAAAAAGCATCTCACTTTCCTGTTTTTTCACTGTCTTTCTCATATACCATTGCAGTCATCTCCTTTACAGGATAAGAAACTAGGGAGGGTCCCTTTCTTAGCCCTTTATGCAGCTCTGGGCTATGATCTCTCTTATCTGACTGTTCCCTAAGCAGCATCTTCTCTCTCCTTTTCCAAAGCTCTTTCTCACATACTATTACAGCCCCCTCCTTTACAGCCTAAGAAACTAGGGAGGGTCTCTTCTGAGCGTCTTTCTCCACCCATTTTGCAGCTCTGGCCTATGCAGTCTCTTATCTGACTGTTCCCTAAGCAGCATCTCTCTTCCCCATTTCCAAAACTCTTTCTCACATACTACTACAGCCATCTCCTTTACTGACCAAGAGACTAGGGAGGGTCTCTTCTGAGTGCCCTTCTTCGCCCTTTATGCAGCCCTGGGCTATGCTGCCTCTTATCTGACTGTTCCCTAAGCAGCATCTCTTTTCCTCATTTCCAAAACTCTTTCTCACATACTACTACAGCCATCTCCTTTACTGCCCAAGAGACTAGGGAGGGTCTCTTCTGAGTGCCCTTCTTCGCCCTTTATGCAGCCCTGGGCTATGCTGCCTCTTATCTGACTGTTCCCTAAGCAGCATCTCTTTTCCTCATTTCCAAAGCTCTTTCTCACATACTACTACAGCCATCTCCTTTACTGACCAAGAGACTAGGGAGGGTCTCTTCTGAATGTCCTTCTCCATCCATTATGCAGCTCTGGGCTATGCAGTCTTTTATCTGACCTTTCCACAGGCAGCATCTCTACCCTCCATTTCCCACGGTCTTTCTCACATACAGCCTGGGAAAGTAGGGAGGGTCCCTTCTGAGCGTCTTTCTCCACCCATTATGCAGCTCTGGGCTATGCAGTCTCTTACCTGACCTTTCCACAGGCAGCATCTCTTCCCACCATTTCCCGAGGTCTTTCCCACATACCATTACAGCCGTCTCCTACACAGCCTGAGAAGTTAGTGAGGGTCTCTTCTGAACCTCTTTCTCCACCCATTATACAGCTCTGGGCTATGCAGTCTCTTATCTGACCCTTCCCTTGGCAGCATCTCTTTGCCCCCTCTCTCAAGACCTTTCCCACTGTGCCATTACAAATTCCCACTGTAGTATAAACTGTGTCTCCTCTGCTCACCTCTATGTTAAAGGCACTTTCCTCCATTTTTTCAACTTCCATGTCTGCCAGGGGATTCTTCAGATTCTGCAAAAAGAGGGCGGCTTTTCTTTTTCGTTCTGCTTGAAGCTGTTTCTCTTTCGATTCTTTGGAAGCCTGGGCTAATTTCTCTCTTGCTGCAGCTGCCAAACGGTCTTCTAATTTCTGTTTTGCTGGTGGTGGAGGAGGAAAAAGAGAAGGCTGTCATTTAAGTTAAGACGTTGGGAGACCAACCGTTTCTTACGCCAAAATGCAGTTTGTCTAAAAACCAGGCATCTTAAACAAAAGCAAAAAACAACCCACCCCCCACAATTTACACGGCCTTTTAACGATTGTTGGGAAGAACGCCTAAAAAAGGTGTACGGCAGAACAAAAGTTTCTTTTTAAAAAAAGAATAGAAAATGCTGTGACTGCTCTAATAAAAAAAAATAACATCAAACAGCAGGGATTTTCAAAGATGACTTTTCATTAGCTAACAAAAGGCATCATAAAGAACAAAGACAAAGACGAAACAGCAAAGATGAGGCTGCCCTAAATTCTGAGAAAAGGAAAGAGTGGGAGTGGGACTAAACAGAGAACAAATCGCACTCAAGTCCTAGCAGGGATGACATTATCTAGACCAGGGCTTTTCAACCTTTCCCCCTCATTGTACCACTTTTAGGATATGGCAACATCTGAGTACCACCAGTCGCCACCAAGCTCAGAGAGCATCAAAGACCCTACAGACCTCCTCCTCCTCTTCTCCTCCAGTTTCCTGCAAACCCAACTTCCTTCTATCACTGATGATGTTACCTAGTTAGGTCACGAAACAACCACAGGAAAGCCACCAAGCTCACAGACCACTAAGGTCCCACAGTTCAATCCTGAGCTACGAACATTCTCTTTCTCTTGGAGACATCCAGATGTTAGGAGACATTCTGAAAGGCACCAGGCCTCTTGAGTTGGAGCTACTAATGGAACTACAAAAAGAACTCAAACAAGGCCTGGAGAAGACTTCAAAAAACAGAGCCCATCTCAGGACAGAGCAAGCTAGAATGTGGCAGTAACCATTAGATCCTGGTTACTAAGAACTAAGGCAGCGAAAGCCAACAGGACTAAGATTTAGGCTGGGCACAGAGATATCCAGTGTGGCGGTTTCTAATCTACTGTCTTATCTTTTTCTGGCTCTCATGCAGAGCTGTTCTCACTATCTCCTATTAAGCTACAGACTGAGCTTAATTATCTTTTATATTGCAATGATTCAAAGAACTGAACTCTGCCCTAATGCTGGGTGAACAAAGCAGAAGGCAGATAACCCAGCTCTCTCCAATGCCAAGCAGAGACTCAAGGTTAGAGGAAATTTAAGCATTACACAATACCGGGGAAGATTAATTGGGGCATAAATTGGAGAGGTGGAAAACAATGGTTCTGAGAACCAGTTTCTAAACTAAGTTAAACATTCTGCTGATCGCCCTCACGTGCATCTTCCCTTGCTAATTATGTCTTATTCTAATTATTTCTTAGTTGGTGCTGCTCCCTGCCTCCTTCCACTTAGGGTACAATTACCATGGAAATGTTTTCTGCTTACGCAGACTTTTTCCAATGCAGCGCTAGAACCGAGGGATGGTGACAGAAGGGAGGTTAAGCATGCAAGTACAGTTAGTTGTGTACGCTCAACAGCTTTCATTGTCGCTCGCTGTGCTAATTAAAATAGCCCGTGTGTGTTTGGGCGTGTGGCAATTGCAAGCTTGGAAGAGGTGCATTTAAGCCACGTCATGTTATGAATGCTTCTCTTAGCTGGTTTGCTGATTAAAAAAACCCCCATTGATTATTATCAGGCAGTGGTGCTCTCCCAGGTTTTAAGTAGACAGATAGACAGTGAACGAGGCTTAAATCACTCAGAGTGCCTTGTGGAGGAGTGAATGCATGGTCCTGATAAGTTCAATGCGACACTGTTGGTGCTGGAGGCTTTTGAGCAAAATGGAGAAAAACAGGCAAGGAAAAACTGTTAAGAACCAAACAAAAGACAGACCTTGGAGAGGGGGAAAAAACACCATGCATCTCTTCACCTTTTGTTTCCATGCTTTCAAGAGGAGACTTAACCTTGACATGGCCTGCCTCTGAATCATGACTTGGCTGGAGTTATAAGTCACAATGAATTAAAAGGGTTGCTGCAATTTATAATCACTGCCCTGCCCTGATAAAATAAACCCGCCCTGAATACACCCACACATGGAAAAGAGCTGTGGCTTAAATAAATTAAGGCTTCATGCACAGTTCCTCAGTGCAACCGTTTAACAGTTTCCACGTGTTTGCTTGCATAAAATATTTTGGCTCTATTAAGACAGTTCCAGAGCCGTGGTGGCGCAGTGGTTAGAATGCAGCACTGCAGGCTAACTCTGCCAACTGCCAGGGGTTCGTTTCTCACCGGCTCAAGGTTGACTCAGCCTTCCATCCTTCCGAGGTCGGTAAAATGCAGACCCAGATTGTTGAGGGGCAACAGGCTGACTCTGTAAACCGCTTACAGAGGGCTGCAAAGCACCGTGAAGCGGTATATAAGTCTAAGGGGCTATTGCTATAGATTGACTTCACCCTCCGAGTCAGTTGATTTCTCATAATGTGGGAGTACTTGCATGGTGGATCTGAACCTCTCTGGAAGTCACTTATTGTTATTCTTGAATTTATATAGTGCCTATCCCATGGTTGGAGGCCACTCTGAGTGGCCTTGGTATGTGCAGCATTTATTACTAAAAATATTCCATATAATTTAGGCCATCCATTCATACTTCCTGGAGTAACGATCTGGGTTTAAACAGAACCGTTTTAAAAAAACACAAAACAGTAATCTCTGTTGCGTCTGATTTCCCAGCAAGCCTCGCATTTCACTGATATTTTAGAAATGAAATGGATTTGCTTTAGTGCTGATGTACATCTGTGGAAGGATATTAAAAAAGGGGACTTTATCAAGATTTGTAAACAGTATTTTAAAATACTGCCTATTTTCCGAATACGAAAGACGGAAAATTATTTCCCCTGAAATTCAGTCTGCCATGCCTCCCTTTTTTACCTGCAGACATGGAATAAAATACTGAGCAGTAATTATCTGTCTCTGGAACCTGATACTATCCCTCTGCCTTCTTCCTGTAGGATATATATATAATATTTGAAAAATGGGTAATTTTATTTGCAAATGGCTTCGCTTTTTTATAATCATATGTTTTCACCTGGTGGAGGAGTTTTTTTTTAACAGCAGCTCAAAGTCAACCCTATCACTGTGATGGCTTCATGAGACTTTTTTTTATCAAATTACGCTGCTGCGTCTTATTGAATTAGACACACATAAATGCAGATTTAATTACCACCCGGCTCCCTTCTTTCAGGAAAGGAAAAATGGAAAGGAGAATAACGTTTTCTTTCCTCCTCTGCCTCATTTATTTCGTGTCTAATATGGAAAATGTCAAGGACCACAAATGGCTCGGTTATTTACTAGCAAATATATTTCGTGTGTGCGATGGCTACCTCGGTATAAAACAAGCCAGCATTGCTGATTTACGATGAACATTTCACACAGCTAATCTTTGACTTACAACCATAACGGAGCCCTTAATTTCTGCTGCTAGATGAGACATTGCCTAAGTCAATTTCGCCCCGTTTTACGACCTTCCATGCCACGGTGCTTAAGCGAACCACTGCAGTTGTTAAAACTAGGAACACGGTGGTGGAATCTGGCTTCCCCACTGACTCGGCCTGTCAGAAGTTTGCAAAAGGGGTTCGCTGCAACCGTCATAAATAGGAACCAGTTGCCAAGCAGTCAAATTTGGGTCACTGTGTCCATGGGGCTGCTGCAATGGCCATTAAGTGTGAAACATGAGCTGTTTTAAGTCGACAAGTACTTGGAACTTCCTCTCTTTCATGTCTGCACAGGCAGACGAGAGCCAAAAGGAAGAGAAGAGATATTTAACAGTTGGATTCACGCAACTTCCAGATGTGTGAGCTTCCACGCCCCAAACTCCTTACTGGCCTAGCCGCTGCTGGGAAATCTGGGGTTCAGACGTCCATGCAGCTGGAAACTGCCGCTTCTGAGAAACCCGTGTATAAGGTGGCAATAATGACACTTTTCTGAGCTTCAAACTCAACAAGTGCTCCTGATTATTTATGCCTGACGTTGTATGATCAGGTCTTTTTGACTCGCAATGTGAGATTCCCGTTCGCTTTCAAAAAGACTTGCTTGGCAATGTTTTCTCTAAGATCCCTTTCAACTCCATGAATCCTTGAGCGGGGAAGCAAGGAATGAAGGATTTGCCTTCAGCCTTTATTCGGTCGCTGGAGAAGACCGTTCTCTGCTGTGCTACGCGTTGGCATTTCACTCTCGATTGCCTTGATCTCGGTTAGTCTGTAGGTATGGCCTCCTCTTCAGAGGAGGGGCCCAGTAGATTTAATGCTTCATTAAAGAGCGAGTGCTTTAACGATTCTGGGCCTGCGTTGTGCTACGCAGGATGCGCACTTCCAAAACGTTTATTGAAACCAAACTCACTACTTCGTGCAATAGCCTGCTCCACTGGCTAATAGTTTTTGCAGTTATAAAGATCAAACAGAGTAGAAGGGACCTTGGGGGTCTTCTAGTCTAAAGCAGGAAACCTTACACCGGATGTCTCCAACCTTTGGGGCACTCCGAACAGTCACTAAATGGAATTTGCAGGACTACCTGCAATTTAATGCCTACTCCTTTGGGGCACCAGGGACCGGTTCCGTGGAAGAGAGGTTTTTCCACGGATCGGAGAGTGCGTGGTTTTGTGTGCTGCCTACATCCCACGGATGGGGCTTTGCTTGTTTCTGCGGACCGGTTGCTGGCATGCCGCGGCCCGGTACTGGTCCACGGACCGGGGGTTAGCGACCCCCTGCCTTACCCTCAAATAGTTGTCCAATCTCTTCTTAAAAACCTCCAGCGATTGAGGACCCACAACCTCTGGAGGCAGGTCATTCTATTGGTTAATTGTTCTGTCCGGAAGATTCTCCTTAGTTCTAGGTTGCTTCTCTCCTTGATTAGTTACATCAGTCCTGAATCTACTTCCTTGTAATTTTAACTCCTTGGTTCTTAATCCTAAACCCCGTCTAGAAAATCCAGCATCTGCACGAAGGCAATCAATTTTCATATGGGCAAGGCGTTTACACCAGCAGTGTGTTGCAAGTAGTCTGTGAGTTATGACAGCTTCTTTACAATGGGACTGGGGAAAAAAAGTGACCCATGAGTGTTTTTCACACTTACGACCGTTGCTGCATCCCTGTGCTCGCATGATCAAAATTTGGATGCTTGGCAACCGGTTCCTATTTATAATGGTTGCAGTGCCTTGGGGTCACTTTGTATTCCAAATCACCAGCAGGCAGGACAAGAAACAATGGATGGAAATTAATCAAGGAGAGAAGCAACCTGAAATTAAGGAGAAACTTCCTAACAGTGAGGACAATCAACCAGTGGAACGGCTTGCCACCAGAAGTTGTGGGTACTCCATCACTGGAGGTTTTTAAGAAGAGACTGGACAGCCACTTGTCAGAAATGATATAAGATCTTCTCCTCAAGCAGGGAGTTGGACTAGAGGACCTCCAAGGTCCCTTCCAAATGTTATTTTGCCCTTCCTTCCTTCCTTCCTTCCTTCCTTCCTTCCTTCCTTCCTTCCTTCCTTTTCTTCCTCCCTCCATCCTCCATCACTGGAGGTTTTCAAGAAGAGGAAGGACAGCCAATAGTCTGGAATGGTAGAGGGTCTCCTGCTTGAGCAGGGGGCTGGACTAGAAGCAGCTCCGTTCTGATTATTATACAGAGACTCGTATTTCATCTGCCTTCTGCTCTCTTTCCATCATCCCCCGCTGAGCAAGGTCTCAGCCCCGCCCTAGGCAGAATTAGCTTTCAAACAAGGTGAAGGATAAACCCCAGTTGATCCAGACCATTGAATTCTTACCATGCTTGGCTTCCAGCTCTTCCTGTGTCAGCTGAGGCCTTTTCTCTTCCGGGGCGCTGCTGGAGAGGGCGAGGAGGCTGGCACTGTTGGAGGTGCCGCTGGCGTTCTCTTGGCCCTCTTTGCCTCTTTCCTCCTCCTCCTCACTATCGTCATCAAGTTTCACCCGGTTCTTCTCCAAGGGAAGCATGTCGTTTTCTTTGGCCCGGATCGCGAAGCTGATGGGGGCAAAGGAAGCTGTGGGAAAAGAAAGGATGATTTGTAATTACAAACTGAAACCCGTTGGGTCTAGTGGTCAAGGCGCTAGGTTGGAAACCAGGAGACAGTGAGTTCTAGTCCCACCTCAGGCATGAAAGCTAGCTGGGTGATTTTAAGTCAATCACCGGGTGACTGTGAATTCTAGTCCAACCTTAGGCATGCCATCTGGCTGGGTAATTTTGGGTTAATCACCATGAGACAGTGAGTTCTAGTCACACCTTAAGCATGAAAGCTAGCTAGGTGACTTTAGGTCAATCGCCAGGGGACTGTGAATTCTAGTTCCACCTTAGGGATGCCAGCTAGTTGAGTAATTTTGGGTCAATTACCAGGAGACAGTGAGTTCTAGTCCCACCTCAGGCATGAAAGCTAGCTGGGTGACTTTAGGTCAATGACCAGATGACTGTGAATTCTAGTCCCATCTTATCCATGCCAGCTGGCTGGGTAATTTTGGGTCAATCATCAAGGCAATGGCGAGTTCTAGTCCCGCCTTAGCCGTAAAAACTGACTCGGTGACTTTGAGCCACTCCTCTCTCAGCCAAGCCACTTCAGAGGGCTGCTGTTGTGGAGGAGGAATGTTGGAGACCATTGCCATCTCTGAGTTATTTGTAAAATATAAAGACAGGATACAAATAAATAAATAAATATCTTTTTACTGCCCGTTGCAAAGCTTTTTTTTGGGCGGGTGGGAGGAGAAGTAGGAGGAACAGAATAGAGGATGTAGCCCTCAACTTCATTCATGCTGAATTTTAATTCTCCTTTTAAAGAAGTCTGTTCAGACCAGTGTAAGACATACAGCAGGGGTTCCCAACCCCCGATCCATGGACCAGTACCGGTCCGTGGCATGCCAGCAACCAGTCCGCACAAGCAAGCCAAGCCCCATCCGCGGGATGCAGACAGCATACAAAACCACACCCCCTCCAGTCCGCAAAAACAAAAACAAAAAACCTCTCTCCACGGAACTGGTTCCTGGTGCCCAAAAGGTCGGGGATCTTTTGACATAGAGGCGGAAGAATAAAGCCAAAAAGCAAGTATCAGAAAGCAAATGGTTACCTCCATCCATTTTTTGCCTCGGCCTCTTAACCACATGCAACCATGTGCCCCCAAAAGCCCTGCTCTGCCCCACCCCCACCCCCACCCCCGGTCCTTGGAACAAAAGGAGGTTGCTCCCCCTGCAAAAACAGAATTATACTATGGAATTCCCTTCTGAGTGTGTCACGCCTGGCCGCATCATTATTTGGATGAAAGCAATATGTTTTTTCCCAGGAGTTTGGGGATTTTTTTCACCCCAGACAACTAGTTATTTTCTATGGATTAAGGGTAAGCTCAGTTATCCATCTAAGAACCCTGGGGAATCAAAATGGCTTCCTCGACGTGCACAAGTTTAAAGGGACCTGTGCTTGCCAGGAGCCTTGATGTGTGTGTGTGTGTGTGTGTGAAAACATAATGGAGGAGAAAAGCAGAACGCTGAATGGAAATGGAAAATGTTTAATGTTGGGGATTAAAATATGCAAAACTGGCAACCAGGTCTCTGAAAGAGGACTGTTGTGTACGGGATCCCTTGGTTGCAAATCAGAATTGGGCTGCAACCAGTGGCTTAAACCATCCCTCCTTTGCTATTGTTGATGAGGCTTGGCACAGCCTTCTAATGACTGTTTGTGTGTTGTGGTTCCCTCTAATTAGCTGTCGCCTCAGGATAAAAATACGCAAGAAAATATTGTGACCGTACATCCTGCTGTCTAATTTCTTTTAGATCTCTCTTAAAGGAATGAGAGTGGGGGAGGATTAATATTTAAAAAAATAGAAAAAAATGAAAGTGTGTTTCCAAGCATGCTCTTTTTCTGGAAACAAGGACCAACATTACAGCTTTTTAAAAACTTGCCCCCGACAGACTCAACACATCGCCGCACAGTTGCTTTTAAAGGGAAAAAAAAAGCTTTAGTAAATTGACTTTCTATTAAAGGGGATGGAGTGAAAACCATGTGGATACATCTGCCCCGAGGCTTATACCCACTAAGTAGGAAAGGCCCTTTGTACAATTTGCAATTACACGTGAGAGGTGTTCTTCAACTTCCAGGGAGTTAATTTGGCTTTTTTTTTTTTTACCCTGGATAATAAAGCCCCTGCTGTTTGGGTGATATGGACACCATTTGGACCTGATCAGGCTGCCAATCTGTGAAAAATACCACTGGAACCCCCTATTGACATTCAACATCATCAACCTCTTCTCCAAAGCACCTTCAGGCAGGACAGGAAATAATGGATGGAAACTAATCAAAGAGAGAGCTAACTAGAATTAAGGAGAAGTTTCCTGACAGTGAGAACAATTAGTCAGTAGAACAGCTTGCCTCCAGACGTTGAGGGGGCTCCAACATTGGGAGTTTGACTCTACGAGGTTTGATTCAAGCCCTATTCTATGAGATAGATAAGATAGGTAGATTGGTAGACAGATAGACAGATAGGGATGGAGGCAGAGGGGGGGGGATGCATGGAAGGATGGATGGATGCATGAATGGATGATAATGGACAGATGATAAATAGAGATGATAGATAGATAGATTAGATAGATAGATAGACAGACAGAGATAGATAGATATAGATAGATAGACAGACAGACAGATAGATAGATAGAGCGAGCTTCCTGAGGTTTTAAGAAATTGGACAACCACTTGTCCAGAATCGTATAGGGTCTCCTGCTTGACCAGGGGGTTGGACTAGAAGACCTCCCAGGTCCCTTTTCCAACTCTGTTGTTCTGTATTCTTTCGGGGGCTTCTTTTAGCCCTCTCCAATTCATCAAAATAAGGGATGCGGTGGCTCAGTGGGTTAGGACGCTGAGCTTGTCGATCAGAAGGTCGGCAGTTTGGCGGGTCGAATCCCGAGTGCCGCGTAACAGAGTGAGCGCCTGTTACTCGCCCCAGCTTCTGCCAACCTAGCAGTTCGAAAGCCCGTAAAAATGCAAGTAGAAAAATAGGGACCACTCCGGTGGGAAGGTAACAGCGTTCCGTGCGCCTTTGGCGTCTAGTCATGCCGGCCACATGACCACGGAGACGTCCTCGGACAAGCGCTGGCTCTTCGGCTTTGAAACGGAGATGAGCACCAGTCCCAAGAGTCGGAAACGACTAGCACGCATGTGCGGGGGAACCTTTACCTTAATTCATCAAAATCCATTTAAGTTAGCAATGCACGGGATTACTTGCCTTTCATTTCATAGCCTGTCTCTCATCTTAAAAATCGTAATTCAGCGGCACCTTTTAAGAAGCGGGCTGGGAGCCAGGTGAAACATTCCTGGGTGCCAAAATGTGACTTTGTCCTCTCCAGGGGTTTGATCTGGGCCGAGACTTTTTTAAAAAAAATTCCATTTATATCCCGCCCTTCTCCGAAGACTCAGGGCGGCTTACAAGCTTAGCAGTAGCCTTATTAGGGCTTTCACACACACCCCAAGCGGCATTATTACAAAGTCAGCTTAATTGCCCCCAACAATCTGGGTCCTTACCTTTTATCAGTTTGCCATCGTTGGCAATTCTGATGGCTGCCAGGTCCTTTGCATTACTTCCTTGAGCAGCTGAATCGGCATCTTCTGGAATCTGCTCGGCAGGAAACTGGTCCTCTCCAGGTGCCGTGCTGGAGGCAGCATCGGTGGGGACGTCCTCTGATAAAGAGGCCACCTGCTTTTAAAGAGGGGAGAAAAAAAATCCACTATGTAGCCCGCTTCAAAACTGAAATCCGTAGCGGAATAATGGTGAGGAAACCCACCAAGCGACAAACAACATGCTTTCAACTGGGCAGCGCATAAAACCCACGCTGGGTTCTTTAAGGATGTTTCAAACTGATGAATGAAACTGCTTAAAAACAGCACGCATCGCCCCGCTTTTGAGCCAGGAGTTCTTCCGCACAGGTCACCATACTGACAGCTTAGCAGGTCTGAATAATTTCACAAGAGCCGAATGGAGCGTTCAGCAGCAGCACAGGCAGGCGGTCCTCGGGTTAGTTAGGGCCATTTATTTAATGACCAGAGTTATGAAAAGCACCCTCAGAAGTGACCCATGATCGGTCCTCGCCCTTATGACTGTGGCAGCATCCTCACGGTCATGTGATCAAAATTTGGGCGATTCTCAAACCAAATTTATGATGGTTGGAAACTGACCAAGGAGAGAAGCAACCTGGAATTAAGGAGAAACTTCCTGACGGTGAGGACAGTGGGACAGCTTGCCACCAGAAATTGTGGGTGCTCCATCACTGGAGGTTTTTAAGAAGAAACTCAACATTCACCTGTCCGAGATAGTATAGGTTCTCCTGCTTGAGCAGGGGGCTGGACTAGAAGACCTCCAAGGTTCCTTCCAGCTCTATTCTATATTCTATATTCTATATTCTATATTCTATATTCTATATTCTATATTCTATTCTATTCTATTCTATTCTATTCTATTCTATTCTATTCTATTCTATTCTATTCTATTCACAGTAATAAAGCTGAAAGGGACCTTGGAACTAATCTATTCTATTCTGTTAAATTCTATTCTCTTCTTACTCTCCATTCCATTCCATTCCATTCCATTCAGAATGCCATTTATGATCTTCCTAGCCAGCCCTGACAAGCAAAGCCAATGGGGAAGCCACTTGTACATGGGTCTCTGGGCGAGAGAGTCTGGGGCCCTTACAATTTCACCATAGGGAATCTGTTCACAGAGAAAAGTGGATTTTTTCTTGTGTGAGTGAAAAAAGAAAGGATCTTAAAAGGCATTTTATACACACACACACACACACACACACACACACACACACACACACACACATATCAAAGCTGTCTGTACATCATAATGACAAGACTATTCTCAGGGTTACAATCCCAATTGCTGATACCAGCAAATTGGCAGCGTATGAGAAGGTATTATTACGTCTTGGAACGAAAAGATAATGGAACATCATTTCTGTCTTTAATCAATGCCGTGATGGAAGGGAGAACTGTGGAAGGCGCACAAAATGTTCAATCAAACCAACTTAAGCAAGTATTTTATCAGAAGCAATACCCATCCAAGCTAGGCTTCCTCAACTTCCAGACCGTTTTTTAACAGGTTCAGGAGACAATGAGAACACCAAAACCTGCCTAAAATCAACTAATTCAGCCATCAACACTAACACACCCAAGACTTTGTGGTTGTCTTAGAGATGAGGTTTGCAAAGCTCTATCAGAGACTGGTTGCAGAAGCAAAAAAAGACCTGGGTATTTTATGCTCCCTCGGCCACATGGCTGTCCTTGGCCAGCTCATGTGGTCTGTTTTTATATGGAAGGTGACTGTTATTTTTCTCCCCCCAATTTACGTAAGTGCATGCATGCATCCCTATGCATTTTCATATCCCTGTTGGTTCAGCCCTCCAAAACAGTCCCAGTTCCTCATGTGGCCCCTTGGGATAATTTAATTGCCCACCCCTGTTCTAGAACGTCACTACCCTGAATCTCTTCCCCAAGCTCCCTTCGGGACCGTGCAGTACCTTATATCAAGATTGACTTGGTTAAGATGCCTGCTAACTTCTATCGCTACTCAACTTGCCAGAGAAACAGGAGTGGGTGGCTAGAAAGAGGAAAGGCGACGGGATTCTAAAAAGCCATCCAGGGACCATGAGATCCAAGGTCACAAAAGCAGGTGTCTGACGGAGAAGTGGACCCTTCTCATAACAAACCAAAGAAGGATGATTGGGCAAAATGAACACACGGTGGGTGGGGCTTATGGAAGACTATTTTTAACTCGCCAGACTTTCGTGCGGGGGAAAACCAGAGCTGTTTTTTTGCTTCTTCAGTTCTGAGATGTCTACTCAACAAAGTTTATCTTTTACGGCATTTCAACGCCTGCAGATTCCTTCATCTTGCGTTCGCTAGTCAAGACAGTTGACATCTCTACTCGGGCTTCTTTTGGGAAAGGTCGGTGTTGCCAAACTCTCCCCCTCTGCTCGTTACAGGTGTACAATCCATTACACCAGCAGAAGAAAAGGATGGAGCAGTTTCTCCACCGGCATTAACTTCCAACAGGCTGAACCAGTTCTTCTAACTCTCGGCAACGGATCTGGATGAGAACTGAATTCTACTCCAAGCTGGAAATGGCCTCGGTTGGAAACCCTGGGCCACAGCATGAACACCAAGGCCAATCATTTTACATTTCAGTTCTTATTCAAATGTACGTGACGCTACTATTTCACGATCGTTACAGCGATCCAGAGATTCATTAACGAGCCCTGTGCTAAGAGCTCACATTATGACTGTACAAAGCCATTTTGGATGAAAAAAAATGACTCAAGATATACTGAGGGTTTGGGGGAGGGGGGGGCGAGAATGAAGCCTTCAAGGAACAATCTTCAGGTCTAACTCTGCTTATCTGCTGCCTCTAATAGCGCCAATAAAGTTTAAGAGTGCTCGTGGCAGGAATTTCTATCCCCCTATGCTCAAAAAAAGAAGAAATAAATACATTAGCTAGTACATTTCAGTCCTAAGAGCACTGTCTTCAAAAGAGGAAGGGGGTGAATTTATTCATGAAAGATCTGGCTACATTTTGCTTAATGAGGAAGAAATGTAATTGCAAGAAAAAATTAATGATCGCATTGGAAGCTACCTTGAGTGGATTTAACAGTACTGTATATATTTGCTTACTGTATCAGTTTTTAGCTAATTTCATGCATTGCCTTCAAGCGTGGTTTAAGTGTCGTTGGCTGGATAAGTTATAATTTGGCTGTCTTTACTCTTTAAACTAAACCCGATTAGATCACCATGATTCCTAAACTACAGGCTCGACTTAAAGACAGCAACTGGGACTGAAATTTCTGTCGTAAGTCGCTGCAATCATGAGTCATCACATCATTAAGCAAATCTGGCTTCCCCAATTTTGACTTTTGTTGATCGAAAGTGGCTGGGAAGGTGGCAAATTGTCAGCACGTGACCTGAAGATGCTGCAACTGTCATAAATGCGAGCCGATAGCCAAGTGCCGGAATTGCGATCATACGGCGGTGGGGGTGGGGTGGGGAAATGGCGCAACGGCTGAGGACGGGCCGACGTAATTTCAAACTATTGTAAAACGAACGGTCGTGAGGTTGGAGGGTTACCCGTGCAAGTTTACAAACCACAGCGAGTGCAAACTGCTCTGCTGAGAGCCACCAAACTGTATTGTGGCTTAGGATAATGTGCTTATGAAACCTGAAGCTAATTATTGACATTCATCAGCTCTGTTAACTGAAATGGAATTTTGCTTAGCAAACGTTACATACCGACTGAGTATTTGGGGGACGGGACGGAAAGAACAGAAGTGTTAAAAAAGCATCACGGTCTTCCTATAAACATTACGTGACCTTTGATGAAAATGTAATGTTTGTGTGTGACCTAGCAGGGTTCTCTCTACCTTCAAAAAGAGAAGCAACCTGGAATTAAGGAGACACTTCCTGACAGTGAGGACAATCAACCAATGGAACAGCTTGCCACCAGAAATCGTAGGAGCTCCATCACTGGAGGTTTTTAAGAAGAGGCTAGACAGTCACTTGTCTGAGATGGTCTAGGTTCTCTGGCTTGAGCAGGGGGCTGGACTAGAAGACCTCCAAGGTCCCTTTCTATTCTATTCTGTTCTGTCCTGTCCTATTCTTATCCCATCCCTTTTAAAAAAAAATAAACAGTTCACATGTCATGTTCCTCCCCTCGCCCCCTGGAAAACACACAACATTGTTTGACGGCCCATTAAACTGAACGGCAAAAATCTGTTTGAAATTGGAAGAGCACTCTGCTTCGTTAGTGTCCCAGCTATTAATTTCAAAAGCACCCTTGTCCCCATTATGGCAAAAAGGAGCGAAAGAGAGAGTTTCCTGGCAACCACACGGCGTGTTTACAATCTGTTTCATCAAATACAATAAAGCGCACAGTAAACAATTCAGAGAAAAACATAAAAGGCAGAACACAAAGCAATGCGGCCCTGCAAGTGACCTAGCCATACTGGGGGGCTTGTGTCACAAAGCTTCTGAAAAAAAAAAAAGGAAAAACTCAAATACACACTGCGAATGATATTCTGCATTTCACTGGCAATCGGTAATATTACCTAAACCAGGAAAATCTAGTGCACTGGCCCAAAAGGAAGGCGAGTCTGAATTTAACCTAACCCCCCACCCCAAGGAAGATGAGACAGAGCTGTCCATACTCCCCATGAGTACAGAAGACAACTGTGCCAACTTAGTGATACCAATTACTAACCTCAGTTCAAGGGCAAAACCAGACATTAAAATTAACCAAGTTCCATAACAACTGCCTCTAAGATGCTCATTTCTAAAATTGGCGGATCCCATCGGATTACACTGATCATTTTCATCCAGATATATAACATAGGCTCATATTTTAAAAAGCCTTTAAACAGTATAAAAGGTAAAGGTCAAGGTTCCCCCGCACATGCGTGCTAGTCGTTTCCGACTCTAGGGGCCGGTGCTCATCTCCGTTTCAAAGCCGAAGAGCCGGCGCTTGTCCGAGGATGTCTCCGTGGTCATGTGGCCGGCATGACTAGACGCCAAAGGCGCATGGAACGCTGTTACCTTCCCACCGGGGTGGTCCCTATTTTTCTACTTGCATTTTTACGTGCTTTCGAACTGCTAGGTGGGCAGAAGCTGGGACGAGTATACACACATACAAAAACACACATACACGCATAGAATTGGCTTCCAGCCATTTTAAGGTAAGGGGCATACACACGGACAGGGAGAATATCTGTGAGGTCCTTGGCGTTCTTTGAGCTTGGTTGTTTTCATTACCTACCTCGATTACCTTATCACCAAGATTAACAGCAAATCAACAGCTAAGTTGTAAACCCAACTCACTCAAGGAACTACCAAGAAGTAAAGACTTCCATCAACAATGACAGGGCAAGTTACTTTTGTGTATCAACACAGAGAGCAAACTCCATACTCTTCTAGCACTGATGATGTTACCTGGTTGGGTCATGAAAGGTCTGCAAGAAAACCATCAAGCTCAGAGAGCACCAAGGACCTCACAGTCCTTCTCCTCTTCCCCTTCCACTCCGTAAATCCCATTCCCTTCTAGCACTGATGATGTTGCCTAGTTGGGTCATGAAAGGTCTGCAAGAAAACCACCAAGCTCAAAGGACCCCACAGACCTTCTCCTCCTTCTCCATGAACCCCACATTCCCTTCTAGCACTGATGATGTACCCTAGTTGGGTCATGAAAGATCTGCAAAAAACCCACCAAGCTCAAAGAGCACCAAGGACCCCACAGTCCTCCTCCTCCTCTCCATAAATCCCACTCATCACCCCCTCCCACAGTAACGAAGAGGGCACCCAACACATTTTTTTAGAAAAAAAACCCACTGATGGGGAACTGGTTCCTCTCTGAACTGCCCCAATTGACACTCCGGGGATAAAACAAGCCAACAAGCCAGCATGTTATCAAAGTTATATTATACTTTCATAAACCTACCTTTGAGCTGTCATTAGCCTCTTTCTGAAGGAAGAACTGTTTCTTAAATTCGTAGTAGGCATTGTACTGATGCCACGGCTGCAGAAATTCAAATCTGATAAGAGAAGAGACAAAAATGTGGATAGTTGTCAACTGTCAAAGCATTCGAGATAACCCAGGAGTAAACACAGTAAACAGTGGTCTATAGTAAATGGTGGTTTATCTTACACTATCTACAATATCATATACCAGGAATAATATACATAAACGTACCAATACAGAAGGATCTCTTAACACACCAGAGTTACAGCAGGAAACGGAAGAGAAAGAACATATCAGCAGAAGTTCTCTTTTATACAAAGGCTCTTAAAGAGACACAGACCCTGCTGAGTCATTCCCATCATTACATCTTACATAAGCTGGTTAGCTGTTAAATCATTACCTTAACATCAACTTATGACCACAGATTGGACTGGACTGTTGGTCCTTAAGTTAGTCCTTACGGTCTTAGGTTGTGCTGGACAATTTTCAGGGAGGTGGATTAAGTGATCCACTACCAGTAAAGTGAATCCAGCTATGCCATGAGCATTTTAAGCTGCAAATTACAATCCTAGGATGTGCTGGCGAATGTGATTGTTGTAAGTGCAGATACAGGTTATAAGTCACTTCCCCCCCAAGGCCGTTGTAACTTTGAATCATTGTAAGTTGAAAGTTGAGAACTACTTATGATACAGGCAGCTCTCGACTTACAACAGTTCATTAGTGACTGTTAAAAAATTACGACACTGAAAAAAAGTGACTTTTCACACTTTTGGGGAATCGGGGAAGCCTGATTCACTTAGCAGCCGTATTACTAATCTAACAACTGCAGTATTCACTTAACAGCTGTGGCGAGAAACATCGCAAAATGAGGCAAAATCCACTTAACAAATGCCTCACTTAACGTCAGAAATTTTGGACTCATATTAGTAAATGGAGGGCTACCTCTGTGAGGGAGATGGATAATTTAAAAAGATGATACAGAAGTCAGTGTGGGGAAAATACATGCGCACAAACCACCGTCCCTCAAGTCGTGGCTCTAATTTATTATTTCCTCACCTAAGGAACAAAAGCTGCTATTTGATATTTGGAGAATAATAAACTACAACCCAAGGGCCATATATGCCTGGAAGCCAAGTTTCAAGATTCTTTGGCAGTAACGTTTTATCGTTAACTTCCAGAAGTTTTTTGAATTTTAATGTGAGGAACTACAGTAGACTCCTATGGTTTGGGTTTTTTTTTTCTTTTTCTGACAAGACTGTCAATAAGCGGGCGGAACAAAGCTACTTGCTTGCAGGGTTATTGTAAAACAAAATTAAGAGCGAAGTCTCCCCTACTCACCTCGGATCATTCTTGGCACGAACGCTGGTCTCAAATTTAATCCCATTTCTTGCAACGTACTCAGCTAGCTTGTCAATTACAGGTTGGATATCTGGAGGTGGAGGAATGACAGCAACCACTGGTGGAATTGAGCTGGGAAATGTCAAGAGTTGTAAGATTTACACAGTAAGATTTACACAGGCAGAGAACACAATCTATTAAAGGGGGGGAGGGGAGAAGGAGCTCATTTTTTAAGACATCACATGACTGAGGGCTAAACAGGGAAAAGCCAGGTATTTCAATAGCATCAGGGGAGGAAAAAAAAAAGGGAAATGCAGATCAAATGTCCAGGCAGGTTTTTAAAAATTTTAGACGTTCGACTAAGATGAGGATGAATCTGAATGATTCATTCTGGCAATTCTGGAGATTCTGCAATTGTTTGAAGCAGGATGGTCAGCAGCGAGAGAAAAGAAGGGGCTTGGGAATAATTTTGTATGCAGAGCTTCTGTCAGACAATAGGTACTTATTGAAATTCTTTACGTATTCTAGAGAGCTAAGATCCTGCTTTAATTGCATGCTGTTCTTTTGGAACAGGTTCTTTTATGGGAGAGATACACACCCACACACAATTATTTTCATTACGAGAAACTCTAGCGCGATATTCATTTCAAATATTTATGTTGTGCAACTAAAAAGAAATGCTAGCAGTACAATCAACCGCAGAAACCACGTTATTCGATTTTTATCCCACCTTTATTACTTTATAAGTTACTCAAGGCAGCAAACATACATGATACTTAATCCTTCCTTACAACAACAGCCATGTGAGGTGGATTGGACTGAGAGAGGGGGACTGGCCTGGAGTCGCCCAGCTGGCTTTCATGGCTAAGGCAGGACTAGAACTCTCAATCTCTTGGTGATTGGTCCAAAGTCACCCAGCTGGCTTTCATGGCTAAGGCGGGACTAGAATTCCCAATCTCCTGGTGATTGCTCCAAAGTCACCCAGCTGGCTTTCATGACTAAGGCAGGACTAGAACTCCCAATCTCCTGGTGATTGGTCCAAAGTCACCCAGCTGGCTTTCATGGCTAAGGCAGGACTAGAACTCCCAATCTCCTGGTGATTGGTCCAAAGTCACTCACTTGGTTTTTCATGCCTAAGATGGGTCACCATCTCCTGGTCACTGGCCCAAGTTACCCAGCTGGCTTTCATGACTAAGGTAGAACTAGAATTCACTGTCTCCTGGTTTCTAGGCCAGCATGTTAACCACTAGACCAAATTGGCTCTCAAAAATGAAAAGAAAAAAAAAGATGGACACTACGTCCTCATGTGGGACACTAGAATAAAATTAGCATCATCAAGCTTTAATATGGCCAACAGAATATCCTCTCCAGAACGTCAACTTGGGAAGACCCATCTGGAAGTGGGTGGTTCATTAAACAGAAATTAAATAGGCTTCTTGCACATTATCAGCCTGCAGAGGGCTGGCAGGGGAGGACAGCAGATTATTTTTAGTGAAAAGATTAATTGCTGACCAAGAAGACCATCAAAAAAATGACAAAAAGCCTTTATCATGCATTTAACAAACCTAGACCAGACAAACATGTCGGCTCTTTTGCGCTCTGTCTAAAGCTCTGACAATTTTAGGATGCAATGAGACACCCTTTTATTTGAGCTGCCTTTTTAATTATGAACATTTAATCACTTTAACATATGCAATGGTCCACTGCCTGGTAACTGGGAAGCCTCCTTGCCAAAGCCTGGTCTGAAAAACCAGCCCAGCCACTTGGAATTGCTGTGAGGCTGCTGACACTATGACAACACGCAGGACCCAGGTTTATATAAATGCAAAAGAAGGAAGGAAGGAAGGAAGGAAGGAAGGAAGGAAGGAAGGAAGGAAGGAAGGAAGGAAGGAAGGAAGGAAGGAAGGAAGGCAAACTGATTTCTGATGCTTGTAGAAAAACCCTCTGATGGAAAAAAAAAGCCAAGTACCTACTGCTATCAAGTCAATATTATCTGAGCACCAATGAATTATTGAGTCTAACCAACAAGTTATTCTCCTTAGCTTGGGTTGACTTTCAGCAGTGGGTTCTCCCTACCGTTAGGAAAAGATGTTCTGTTAAACAGGCAGGTTGTTAGTTACACAATCCACTCAACAAAACCCCTGCTCTACTACACAGGCCAGCATAAAATGTGATACCTTGCTGAAGTGCTTGTGCCAGGTAATGCGCCACTTGTCTCTTCACTTGCTTCGGAAGAAGGTGGGGGTGTCGTGCCGGGAGGCGGAGGTGCTGTGATCGTGGCTACGCCGGTAGTGCTTGACACCGTCACCCCAGCTGGCAGGGCGTTGTAATAAGTAGCCATGTCAATCCCTGGTGGCGGTGGGGCGAGGCAGTATGATCCATCAGGCAACATGTAGTAACTGTAGTACATGGCTGCCATGGCTGTTATATATAAAAAATATATACATATTAGATGATCAGAATTTTGACCAGCCTGGACAGAAAAGGCCAACTCAAACAGCAGCATGGATCCTTGCCCCAACCCCTATAGCTCTGCACACAGCTGCAACATGCCTACAACACTGCTTAGATTCAACTAGGAAGCTTACTAATATGTGGGCTCCTTGGTGCTCTGTGAGCTTGCTTGTTTTCTTGCAGACGTTTCATGACTCAACTAGGTAACATCATCAGTGCTAGAAGGGAGTGGAATTTATGGAGGGGAGGGAGGGAGGAAGGACGGACTAACTGACTATGGGGTTCTAGGTACACTCTGAGTTTGCTTGTTTTCTTGCAGACATTTCATTACCCAAACTAGGTAACATCATCAGTGCTAGAAGGGAGTGGAATTTATGGAGGGGAGGGAGGGAGGAAGGACGGACTAACTGACTATGGGGTTCTAGGTACACTCTGAGTTTGCTTGTTTTCTTGCAGACGTTTCATTACTCAAACTAGGTAACATCATCGGTGCTAGAAGGAAGTGGAATTTATGGAGGGGAGGGAGGGAGGAAGGACGGACTAACTGACTATGGGGTTCTAGGTACACTCTGAGTTTGCTTGTTTTCTTGCAGACGTTTCATTACTCAAACTAGGTAACATCATCGGTGCTAGAAGGAAGTGGAATTTATGGAGGGAGGGAGGAAGAAAGGAAGGTCTATGGGTCCTTGGGGCTCTCTGAACTTGTGTTCTTGCAGACGTTTCATCACCCAAACTAGGTAACATCATCAGTGCTAAAAGGGAGTGGGGTTTACGGAGAGGAAGAGGACTGTGGGGTCCTTAGTGCTCTCTGAAGTGAATCACTGCAGTTCTTAAGTTAGCAACAGATAAGTCAATCTGGCTTCCCCATTGACTTTGCTTGTCAGAAGGTCACAAAAAGTGTTCACATGATCTGGGAGAACTGCAGCCCTCATAAATAAGGATCGGTTGCCAAGTGTCTGAATGTTCATCAGATGAGCATGGGGATGCCACAAAGGTGGTAGGGGTGAAAAGCGGTCATTAAGTCCCTTTTTTTTTAATGCCACCGTAACTTTGAACAGTCACTGAATGAACTGCTGCACGTTGAGGCCTACTTCTACACACAGGAACGTCAAGATGTGAATCTGAATGAAAGAGCTAAAACGCGTAACGGAAAAGTAGAAATCTGGGGGTCACCTAGGATACGGAGAGTCTACAACAAAGGAGAAATCTACAGGTGGGTGACAGGTGCACATTATGTTCCATTAAATGCTAATAACGGTGGAATCACATATGAGTTTGGGGGGAAATTGTGCGCCGTTATGAATAAAGCCAATCCAGGGAGAGAGGGGAAAAAACCCTTATGTGACATCGATGGATGGGGCAGGAATGAGATGAGAGAGTATAAAGTGGTGAATGGGCTATTTGGATCCCGAGAGATTATGATGATTATCTGCTTAGAAAATGGAGTGCTTGTTTGGGAAACACGTCTATTTGAATGGACACACGGCGAAGGGACGGACGGATATAAGCCTGAAAGTAGAGCTGTTTATGACAAAAGGCTGACACTGGTGAACAATACGGGACTGAACAGAAGTATCAGGATGAGAAATAGAAAATGTTTATGAAATAAAAGTAGAATTTACTTATATAGGTATTATGTGTATTTTAAATGTGATAATTTTTGTCTATTGAAATAAGGGAAATTTGGGTTATGGATGCTATTAAGGATGTTAGTGGCTAAACTTGAATACTATAACCAAAGCTAAAAATTAGGTAAAATTTTAAAAACAGGACATGGATATGTATAATCAAAAACAGACTGAGAAATGTTTTAACTGAGCATGTTATTGTTAGAATTTTACTAGTTCAAGCATGTTATATTAAATTTTAAGGGAAACAGAGAAGGATTTTTTTTGATAATGTAACCTGAGATATGTATAAAAACTTTGTTATTGAACTTTTAATTACCCACTCACCATGATGCTTTCTAAATGTTTGGATGTTAAATTGGAAAACTAATAAAACTTGTTATATATATATATATATATATATATATATATATATATATATATATATATATATATATATATATGGATCCTTGGTTTTTCGGGTTTTTCCCCGCGTAGAACTAAAGGTGTAGGCGCAACGTTTCGACGAAATCCCATCCGTCATCATCAGGCTAGTGGTTTCTGCTTCCTTCTTCTGGGAGAAGTATGTGGCTGTTTGTTTTTCTTTTTTAAACTGCCAGAGGGGGTGTGTTCTGTGAGTGGAAGTGTGCTGATTGGGTGGGGATTATGTGTGTTCTGATTGGATGGGAGTGTGTTTTGAATGGTGGGGGTGTTCTGATTGGGTGGGGGTGTGTTTTGAGTGGATGGGCTGGTCTCAGCTGCCAGCCTTAGACCTGAGCTGGTGAGTTGTGCTGTTTTTGTTTGCCTTCGTGTTTGTGGTGGTGCCATGTTTTTAAAAAAGAAAAACAAACAGCCACATACTTCTCCCAGAAGAAGGAAGCAGAAACCACTAGCCTGATGATGACGGATGGGATTTCGTCGAAACGTTGCGCCTACACCTTTAGTTCTACGCGGGGAAAAACCCGAAAAACCAAGGATCCACATACAGGCACCCGCGAAAACCTCAGAAAACAAATATATATATATATATATATATATATATATATATATATATATATATATATATATATATATATATATATATATATACATACACACACACACACACACACATATACATACACACACACACACACACACACACATATATATATATATATACATACATATATGTGTGTGTGTGTGTCAAACATTTGACACATATCTTCCCTTGCAGAAAGCTAACAGAGGGAGAGAGATCCTGTGGCTCAAGAGGTAAATAACACTGCCTAATATGCAATCAGCCCAGGTTCGAATCTCAGAAGGGTATGGCTGACTGATGAAGACTAAAGAGTCAGAAATGCATCTCAGTCTCCTTTAATTCTTTGTTAGTAATTTACACACACACACACACACACACACACACACATATATATGTATGTATGTATGTATGTATGTATGTATGTATGTATGTATGTTCTGAATGTTGCACAGGTAGTCCTAGAGTTACGACCATAACCAAGGCCAACATTTCTGTTGCTATGCGAGACATTTGTTAAGTGAGCGTTGCCCCATTTTAGGACCTTCCTTGCCACAGCTGTTAAAGTGATTCCCTGCAGTTTTTAAGTTAGTTAAACTGGTTGTTAAGTGAATCTGGCTTCCCCATGGACTTGGCTGGTCAGAAGGTCGCAAGAGGGGATCACATGACCCCAGGGACACTGCAACCGTCATAAATATGAGTCAGTTGCCAAGTGGCCGAATTTCAATCACATGACCATGGGGAGGCTGCAATGTCCGCAAGTGTGAAAAACGGTCATGTCCCTTTTTTTCCCCCCAGGGCCGGTTGTCACTTTGAACGGTCACTAAATGAGCCGGGAATCGACACAGGTGAAAAGCAAAAAGGTGGTAGAAAAACTACCACCAATGGCAATTAAACCAACGGCAAAGTGAGAATATACACACCCTACACACACACACACACACACACACACACACACACACACACACACACACACACATTACAGGTGGTCCTTGGCTTATGACCACAACCGATCCCAAAATTTGTGTTGCTAAGTGAGACATCTATTAAGTGAGTCTTGCCCCCTTTTATGATCATTCTTGCCACAGCTGTTAGGTGAATCGTTGCAGCTGGTAAGTGAATCTGGTTTATCCGTGGACTTCGCTTGCCAGAAGGTCGCAAACAGTGACCGCGGCACACTGCAGCCGTCATAAATATGAGTCAGCGGCCAAGCCTCTGAAATTTTGATCAGGTGACCGCGGGGATGCTGCAACGGCGTAAGGGCGGAGAAACGGTTGTAAGTCAGGTTTTTTTCAGTGCCGTTGCAACTTTGAACTTTGAACTGTTGCAAGTTAAGGGCTACCTGTACAGAACAGATTACACGCCCAACAGAATGAATGGAAAATGGATATAATAAAGCGGGAAATGCTGCTTGCATATTCCAAAAACTAACTTAAACAGCATTTTAAAATTATTATTATTATTATTAGATTTATATACCGCCCTTTCCCGAAGGACTCAGGGCGGTTTACAGGGCATTTAAAAAACAGTCAAAACAAACCTTAAAACAAATTAAAAGAAATTAAATAGAACCCTGAGAAAATTAAAACCCAGTTAAAATTACAATTAAAAATATTCTCAGCCTGGGCCAGAGAGCTCGAAGAGCCAGGTCTTCAGGTCCCGGCGGAAAGAACGGAGGGTGGGGGCAGTCCTAAGCTCCGCAGGCAGCTGGTTCCACAGGGCAGGCGCACCCACTGAGAAGGCCCTACCCCTTGGCGTTACCCGCCGGCAGTCTTTAACCGGCGGCACCCTGAGGAGACCCTCCCTGTGGGAGCGCACTGGACGAAGGGAACCTGATGCCGGCAGCAGGTGTTCCCTCAAATATCCCGGGCCCTCGCCATTTAGGGCTTTATAGGTCATCACCAGCACCTTGAATCTCACCCGAAGGGCAACCGGAAGCCAATGCAGCTCGCGGAGTAGAGGTGTTACTAAAATGTTAAAAAGGCTGCACAAACTCCCCCCTTTCAAAAAAAAGTGCAACCCTCCCCCACCCCCGAAGGACGTTTCAGAAAGTCATGCAAATGGAAACTACCCGATTGCTGTCAAAGGCTGGCGTGAATAAAAAAATCTCTGTGGTTTGCAAGCATTTCATTATTTTATCAATACCAGAACATGCGTTGCAGGAATCCCAATTTAAAACAGCTCAGCAGTTTAAAGAATAATCACCTTGCATTCGTGTGTGTGGTGGGGAGCCTGCATAATTCATGTGTTTCAAAGGCGCTGTGATAAATCATCAGCCTGTTTGGGCGGAGAGCTTTTTAAGGCAGTTATTTTATTAAATGCACAGGTATGAATCCTTCACTTGTGAAATACCAGCTGACCCAACCGCTAATAACAGAGCTGCTTTAATTTTACAGACAGAATCCTAGGGGTTACTGAAGCCATCTGCTCAGTGCAAGGCTCCGAATCAAAATGTATCCCAAGAGAACAGCTGCTTTAATTCTTAATTTTAGAGTTCTCTGCCAGCCTTCCTGAATTATTTAGAAAAACAGGATGGAGACGTGTCTGAAAATGACAGACAACAAGACCCAGGACTGTAATTAATTATAATATTTCATTAATAAAACAGACCTGGTGCTTCCTGCAATGGCTTAACCACAAAATAATTCTAGCCCAGTGTTTTAAGCTTAAAGGGAGAAATTCTATGATAAGATACATCTCTTAAGATGCACAACACACCTCTAAATAAAAATAGTCGTGGCATGTAAGGGGGGGGGAAAGAGCATCATAAAAGCAAAGCTTGGAATGAGAACAAGTCTGTACCTATTAAAAACAAGAAGGTAAGCCATTTACAAGCCCAGCTTAGACCTAAATGAGCTTCGCAAGTCTCTAAAAACAAGGCATTTTATAGAGTTGTGGTAATGCTTTTCTGCAGTAGAAAACCCCTGGTTCTGCTGTGGCAGTGGTTAAAAAAAACCAGTTATCTTATAGCAGCTGGACTGAAATAAAAGATAGAAACCCTGCAATTATGAGGAAAGTTTCTTGTATCTTGGAACAAAATGCTGGGGGGAAAATTGCAACTTGCAAACCTAGAATTACTGTTTGGGGAGGAGATGGACTGTTTTTTTTAAAAAAAACAAAATGTACGGTTGCCCTAGACCTACAATCATGACATGAGTCCAGAATTTCCATGGCTTAAGCAAGCCAGTTGTTATACGAGTCACGGGCCAATTTCATGACTTTTTGTGCCACGGTTATTAAGTGAATCGCTGCAGCCGTTAAATGAATCAGGTGGCTATTAAGTGACATTGGTTCCCCCCATTGACTTGGCCTGTTGGAAGCCAGCTGGGAAAGCCACAAATGGTGATCACGTGACTGCACCCCCCACCCGATGCTTCAACCGTCGTACATGCACGGTGATCGACAAGGGTTCACGTGACTGTGGGGAATGCTACGATGGTCGTAAATGCGAGGACCAGTCTTAAAAGTCACTTTTTCCAGTGCTGTTGTAAGATTGTAAGCCGAGGACTGGGGGGGGGTTTTACATCTTTTTTGAGGGGGATAAATTTACATGTCAACCCCCAAAGAACGTCAGAGAATGGTCCAAACAAAGGATGGCCTTTATTTTGTGACCAAATATGCAGAAAGGTCCATTTAAGACCGAACAATCTGTTTTGAGGTTCTGTCTCTTTGACGTCTTACAATTCAGCTGACACGATCCGCGCTATCTTTGCGGCCATAAAGAGTATTTCTTTCTTTCTTTCTTTTAACAGAAATCCAGAATGGTGCCTTTTTGTATGCTGTGGGTTGCCTAAATTCCAAATGATTAACGCTATGTGCTGCAGCGTGTGTGTGTGTGTGTGTGTGTGCGCGCGCGCGAAACTACTTGGCAATTCTCGCTTGGCTCAAAATGTGCCTTTGTAATTTTATTCTCCACACTAACAATATTTACTTTGACACCTACGAGAACAATTCTAGCAGCTAATGTACTCTGCATTCAAAACTGCTGAAACTTAAAAAGGAGGAAGAAAAAAGAACAGCACAGTGGTTAAAAAAAAAAAGCTTGTACATATAAAGTGATCTCGATAAACTGCCATCACACTGATGTCAAGATAACGCAGATTTTTTTTAATGCTTTTTTTGGGGGAGGGGGGAAAGGGGGGGACAGATTTTAAACTGCATTCCACTGAGCTCTTCAAAGCTACACGGCTAATCCTCTGGCTTTCCCTTTCCTTAAGTGTCTCTTTAAGAATTTCAAACTTAGGAGGAAGCGGCACTCAGCCAATTACCAAGATCTGGTTGGAGCATCTTTCGAGAAGACCAGAGTTTTCCTCGACTTACAACAATTCATTTAATGACTGTTTGAAACTGGAAGGGACCTCAACGGGTTGCTCACCTCATTCCCTCTGGCTGGATAAGAAAAACCACATGCTTTAATTTTGCTGAGGTGAGGCCATCAACCTTGAGTTTCCAGGTACATACAGGTAGTCCTTGAGTTACAGCAGTTCATTTAGCGACCATTCAGAATTACAACAGCACCGAGAAAAAAAAAGGGACTCAGGACTTGTTTTTCACACTTAAGCAGCATTCTCAGGCTCATGTGATCAAATTTTAGACGCTTGGCAGCCGACTCACATTTATGACGGTTGCAGTGGCCCGGGGTCATGTGATCATTCTGCTTTTGAGACCTGCTGACAAGCAAAGTCAATGCGGAAGTCAGATCTGTTTAACAACCGTGTTGTTAACTTAACACCTTCAGGGATTCCCTTAACAACTGTGGCAAGAAAGCTAATAAAAAGGTAAAGGTTCCCCCGCACACGCGTCCTAGTCGTTTCCGACTCTGGGGGCCGGTGGTCATCTCCGTTTCAAAGCCGAAGAGCCAGCGCTTGTCTGAGGACGTCTCAGTGGTCATGTGGCCGGCATGACTAGACGCCAAAGGCACATGGAACGCTGTTACCTTCCCACCGTAGTGGTCCCTATTTTTCTACTTGCATTTTTTACGTGCTTTCGAACTGCTAGGTTGGCAGAAGCTGGGACGAGTAACAGGCGCTCACTCTGCTACGCGGCACTCGGGATTCGACCCGCCAAACTGCTGACCTTCTGATCGACAAGCTCAGCGTCCCAACCCACTGAGCCACCGCGTCCCTTTTAAGAAAGCTAATAAAACGGGGCAAAATTCACTTAGCAACGATCTCGTTTAGCAAGAGAAACTTTGGACTCAGCTGTGCTTTTTAAGCTGAGGGCTGCACAAAGTGTCTTGCTACGTGGCCAAATTATCCACCGAATTCAGAATTTCTCTTCTGACAAGCTTCAGCCCTTGAGAGTCTCTGCAGAGTTAGTGGATCAACTCGAGGAAGTTGTGCCCCGATGCATTATTCATTATTTGCTATTAATAGCAAGGAAGGAGAAAAGCCATCGGTAAAATGCAGCATCCCAAGTGAGACGTTTTCTTTAATTCCTTTAATTTCTTTCCAGGCAGCCCAACGCCAAATTGGCTCTCTGGGTGGTTGAAAAAACAGAATTTAAAATTTAAGAACTGAAGAAAACGGAAGGCAAAAACTTAGAAGGCTGAAACAAAACAAGACTGATTTATACTGTGCTGTTCGTGGTTCTTGGTGGATGGGCTGTACAGAGCTTAATAGTGATGCTCAGGATTTTAAAATGCTGTATTTTCACAGTCAATTCATTATATTTATTTATTTATTTATTTATTTATTTATTTATTTATTTATTTATTTAGTTAGTTAGTTAGTTAGTTAGTTAGTTAGTTAGTTAGTTTTATATACCGCCCTATTCCCGAAAGACTCAGGGCGGTTTACAGGGCAAAGTTTAAAAACAATATAAAAGTTAAAATAGAAATAGAATTAAAATAAATTAAATTAATTACTAGCCCAACAAATTAAAACAAAGTTTAAAACTTAAAACCCCCCAGTCCAGGCCAGATAGATCAAAGAGCCAAGTTTTCAGGTCCCGACGAAATGAACGAAGGTCGGGGGCGGTCCGGAATTCCACAGGTAGGTCATTCCATAGGGCAGGCGTGCCCACAGAGAACGCCCTCACTCTGGGGATCACCCACCGGCACTCCCTGACCGGTGGCACCCTAAGGAGGCCCTCCCTATGGGAGCGCACAGGACGATGGGAAGTTGATGCGGGCAGCAGGTGTTCCCTTAGATAGTCCGGGCCCATGCCATTTAGGGCTTTATAGGTCATCACCAGCACCTTGAATCTCACCCGGAGGGCAACCGGAAGCCAATGCAGCTCGCGGAGAAGAGGCGTTACACGGGAGTATCGGGAGACTCCCATCACAACTCGCGCGGCTGCATTCTGCACCAGCTGAAGCCTCCGAGTGGTCCTCAACGACAGCCCCATGTAGAGAGCGTTGCAGTAGTCTAACCGGTAGGTCATGAGCGCATTATATACTGGAAAATTGATAACCTCTATGATATTTGTAAATATATCGGTATATATTTCTTATTCATCAGAATCATGCTCCTTTATCCTCCCCTTTTGGTCCGGTCCTTTACCTGTTTAGATATTTTCTTTAAAATGTCAAACAGAAACACGCAAATCGATAAAGAAACAAAGCAGAAGAGTGGTAAAGCTGTCCTTGCTCAAACGATGCTAGCCCCCCAAATACTACAGATTGTTCAGAGTTCAGGTGTACAAGTCAATTTCATACGGACAAGCCTACATCTGTAGAGGTCTGACACATTTCCGAAAACAATTTTAAAACGCCACCAAAAAATGTTGTGTATATTTTTTTAAAGGGTAGGACAAATATGGCGCAGAACACAATTTGGCTGATAAGCTTTTTACCGAGCAACATCGTATTTGGGTTCTAACTTGCAAGCAGAATCACAAATCCAACACAAATGGTTACGAACCTACTTATTTTCAAGGCTCCAAGGTCTAGTTTTAAAAAGAAAGATGTCTACACCTGGGCCAGAGAGTGACAACCTGGCTGGAAAAACAGATCTGCTGCTGAAAAATCCTGCATCCTGAAATCTGTTTGCGGGGTCTACAATTTTACAAGTCTGGATGTCTTCAACACTAGAGCTGCGGGCACGATGAAATAAAATATACCCATACAGTTCATCAACATTCCACAAGTGTCAGGTTCTCCACGGGCATTTGATTGACAGGGAGAGCAGTTCTGATCCAGGCCAGCAGAAAAGGCAAAGAAGAGCTCAAAGGGGGAAAAAAAAGAAGAAAAATTGGGTATTCTGGGGAATAGCAAGAACTTTTGAATTTTTAATAGTGAAGCCAGACATAGAAGGACTCCTACAAGCCCATGATCTTTATAGGCACTTTGAAAGTTGAATATTATGGTGTCACAGTGACACCATAGTGTTAGACTGACAACTGGGTGGATTGTGGCTGAAGTCCATCCTCAGCCGTGGAACCTCTCTTGTTGACTTGGACCCAATCCTATTCTCTTCACCTAAGTTCTAGTATGGCCAAGTGAGTAAAGTGATGGACAACAGAGGAGGAGCATCTAAGCTGACATTTACTCTCAGCCACAGAAGCTCAGAGTGAGCCTGGAACAGTCACACTTTTCAGCCAAACCCTTGACAGAGATAAAATAAGACACTAGAGTCAACAAAAAGATTGGACAACCCTTCGCTTGGGATGGCATGAGGACTCTTGGCAAAGGGCCTAAAAGACTTCCAAGGTCCCTTCCAACTCTGTGATTCCAATTTCTTCTTCAAGTCCCTTAAAGTATATTGAAAGGACTATAAAGTGCCTAAGAAATGGAGAAGGACCAAAGTGTGCAATGCTCAGTGGATCAAGTTTCCATAGCTCTTGACAAAATCTTCTTGCAGAGGAACGACGTCAGAAACGGAGGATCTCTGCCTTGAAATTCAGTTTCTAGAGAAGGGATCGCTGCCTTTTTACGGTTGTTGTTAGTTGCAAAGTCGTGTCCGACCCATCGCGACCCCATGGACAACGTTCCTCTCCAGGCCTTCCTGTCCTCTACCATCTTCTGCAGTCCCTTTAAGCTCACGCCTCCTGCTTCAGTGACTCCATCCAGCCACCTCATTCTCTGTCGTCCCATTCTTCTCTTGCCACCAACTTTTTCCCAGCATTAGGGTCTTCTCCAGTGAGTCCTTCCTTCTCATTAGGTGGCCAAAACTTTGTGAGTTTCAACTTCAGGATCTGGTCTTCTAAAAAGCAGTCAGTGTTGATCTCCTCTAGGACTGACCGGTTTGATCACCTCACAGTCCAAGGGACTTGCAGGAGTCTCCTCCAGCACCATAGTTCAAAGGCCTCAATTCTTTGGCGCTCAGCCTTTCTTATGGTCCAACTTTCAGAGCCATACATTGCAACTGGGAAAACCACAGCCTTGACTATATGCACTTTTGTTGGCAGGGTGATGTCTCTGCTTTTTAGTGTGCTGTCTAGATTTGCCATGGCTTTCTTTCCCAGGAGCAAGCATCTTTAAATTTCCTAGCTGCAGTCCTTTCTACGGTAGACAGTATCAAGCTTTTTTCCATTTGTCTATAGAGATTCTCAGTCATCCAGGTCATGGTTGTCCCAAAAGTGCTTTTTGCAAGGGGCAAATGGACTTTTTTTTTAAAAAACCCCACTTTTGGGATTATTTCATTATTAAATGTATGTGCCGCCCCTCTCGCCGATAAGGAACAAGCAGTTGGAATAACATAAGGCAGCTTCCTGTGGAAAAGAATTGTATGGCCACTCCAGATATCCCTGCTTGCATGTTCTGCCACTAAACAAAATTCAGAACGTTTGGAAATAATCACCCAGACAAAAATGACATCTCAAGTCTGCTGGCAAGGCTCTTCCTTTCAATCCCAAGATTGTGAGAAGAAAATGTAACTATTGCAAATGCAATAGTTATGGGGTTTTAAGTTATGGGTAATTTTCTACAGCACTTTTAAGTAATTCTCTCTCTTTTTGCAAGACCTCGTTTTCTTATTAAGATGACTACTTGGTGATTAGCATCACGCCTTTTGCTCAGCTGGCCTTTAACTCATTTTAATATTTAATGTGCAATAAATGACTCAGTTGATAAATTCATCCGGTGTTGCACAGCAGATAAAACTTAACAATGACCACCGTGACGAATGTCCTTTTGAGAAAGTTATGCAACTCCCCCCCTTTATAATAGTGTTACTTATTTGCAGTTAAGAAATATGAAGTAGTAATAAACAAAACAAAACAAATAAGTTTTCAAAAGGATAAGCCTCCAGGAAATCATCAATCAATGCTTTGCTCTCAAAACATAAATCGTTATATACTGATTATATTTAAAATTCTTTCTGAGCTTTTAAAAGACAAAAATCTAGATGCTAGAAATCCAATTATCTCAGTACACAATGACTTCTTCTTTTATGCAGATCATTTCATCAGATCAACTATCTTTTGGATATTCACCAGGAGTTTAATTTGCTCGAGCAAAACTTGGCCTGGAATGCAAAGTGCGAAACGCTACCCTTTTTCCTTCTGAGTGAGGAAGTATCTCCAACGCAGCTAATTTCATGCAGAAAAATGAACGATTGGGCTAGGGAAAGCATAAAAATTAAGGCACTCCTTCAAACAAACTATTTATCCAGGATGAGACAATATTTACAATAAGTTAATTAAGAAAAACTTTTGCTGCTAGAAGCACAAGAACAAATTAAAGGATGGATGCAATGGAAGCCAACACAAGGAAAAAAGAACGAATTGATTCTTCCCTCATCTGCATTTAGCCAGGACTGATTCTTTGCTTCGCGTTGTACGCGGCACCTTGGTGCTCAGCTGCTTTGAAACTCATCAAAATTGGTACTCAATGCATTTTGACATGCAAATTTTGTCCCGATAATCATTGTTTGTTTGGTACTCAATGCACAAGCTAGAACTTGCTGGTGTCTGCAGCTTTGTGACTCATTACATTATTTTTTGTGGGAAAAATTTGTTCGGTACTCATAGGTCTTGGTGTTCATCGCGCGTCCCAGAACCAATTACCAATGAGGACCGAGATACCACTGTATTTTGAACTATTATTTTGAAAATCACGCTCGTGAGCTTTGTCGGTTTGACGTTGGAAAAGGGAGAACCAATGTAAGAGAAATTGCCATCCAGCTACATGCTCCTGTTGAGTCTGTTCACCTCACGTGTATAAATCAAATTCTTTACGATCAGAGATCAACGATAAAAACAACCCAATAAAATAAAATAAAATAAAAACCCCTGTGTGAAACAAACAGTCATTTCCAGCACTGTGCTCATAATACCTAGTCACTTAAAAAAAAAAAAAAACTTGGCCATCGCTGGCCAGGTATGTAACGTTCTACGGTGTTCTTTGTGACAGCAATGAAGAACGCTGATTTGATTTCTCACTGAAACCAGTCATTTTTTTAAAAAAAAAAACAAAACCCTATTCATGGCATGCTGTTAAGAGTCTGCCATTCTGCACCATCCTATCTTTGGTCTTCTAATTACAGATCAGGACCTCCTTTTTAAGGAAGAACAGTGCTGTATTTCTGAAGTGAATGAAGCAGCTTTGATTTGTTTGTTTTTTTCCCCTTTTCCCCTACAGTGGAGAAATATAGCTAAATTAACATTTTCCCAGACGCGTATGTTTTGATGATGGGTGTCTGTAGTTTCTGCCTTCCGTTCAATCTCTTTGAGGCATTGTAACAAGCCAGGAAAAATAAAAAGAAGTTTTTACTCAAATGAAAGGTTAACTGCTATGTTCCACACCAAGAAGGAGCTAGCTCCAGTTTAAATGCAGCTAGGATGATTTCTGGTTTTTAAATCAGAATGACTGCGGTTCCACAGATACTGCGTTGAGAAAGCAAGAATTTAAACCTTCCGAGGTCTCGGTTTCTCTGATGCTAACCTAGACTAATGGGAAGTTGTCGCATCTCGCATATCGAGAGGGGAAGTATGAAAAATATTACCAACCATGCCCTCTGATGCTCCATTTGTGTAAACTGATGCATGGCACGCGGCTTCAAAAATGAAACCGTCTCCATTAATTTGATTCCCTTCCACTCTGCTCTTTGGAGTTTAGGATATCAATATTGCACAATCAATCTTCCCTCCCCCCGTCTAATGAAACAGGCAGCCCGATGATGGGAAAAGAATAAAAATACATCATTGGGGGGGGGGGGGACTTGTCGCTAGGCGAGAAAGACGGGTCATTTTTCCTGCAGCGGGACTATCAACTCTGAAGCCACAGGCTTCATTGTTCAGCCCAACCTGCCTGGGAAAAGATGGGATGGCATTAAACAGCATATTCTCAAGCCACAAAGATATGTTCTTTGATGTGTGTGTGTGTGTGTGGGGGAGAGATGACTCCAATCCAGAAAATATCATCTTTTAGGGCAGGGGTCCCCAATCCCTGGGCTGTGACCTGGTACCAGGCTGCGGTCTCTTGGGAATCGGGCTTCACAAGCGTCGGGTGAGTGCACAAAACTCCCATTTGTGCAAGCTCAGCCGCCAAGCTGCATTTGTGCAAGTGCCCCTATTGTTTGCGTGGAACCATCCGCTCTCAACCCCCCACCCCGCTGCTGCTCCTCCCCCCAAGCTGGAAAGGTTGGGGACTGCAGTTTTAAAGATAAAGGTGAAGGTTCCCCCGCACATGCGTGCTATTCGTTTCCAACTCTAGGAGCCGGTGCTCATCTCTGTTTCAAAGCTGAAGAGCCAGCGCTTGTCCGAGGACGTCTCCGTGGTCATGTGGCCGGCATGACTAGACGCCAAAGGCGCACGGAACGCTGTTACCTTCCCACCGTAGTGGTTCCTATTTTTCTACTTGCATTTTTTACATGCTTTCGAACTGCTAGGTTGGCAGAAGCTGGGACGAGTAACAAGCGCTCACTCTGTTACGTGGCACTCGGGATTCGACCTGCCAAACTGCCTATCATTTGATTGACAAGCTCAGTGTCCTAACCCACTGAGCCACCACGTCCCTTACAGTTTTAGAGCATACTAAATTAACCCAGAGGTCTGAGGCCATGCACTCTGACATGCTGTTGTTCCAATGATACCCTCCACACACACTTTTGACCCAAAATCTGAATCCAGGGAAAGTACAGGTAGTCCTTGAATTACGACATCAATTGAGCCCAACATTTCTGTTGCTAAGCGAGACGCGTGTAAACTGAGTTTTGCCCCATTTTACGATCTTTCCGGCCACAGCGATGCAGTTGTGAAATTAGTGACGCAGTTGTTAAGTGGCTTCCCCAATGACTTTGCTTGTCAGACGTTCACAAAAGGGGGGATGGCATGACCCCGGGACGTTGCAACCGTCATAAATAGGAGTCAGTTGCCAAGCGTCTGAATTTGGATCGCGTGACCCTAGGGGGACGCCACAACAGTTGTCAAGTGTGAAGAACAGTCGTTAAGTCACTTTTTTCAGGGGCCGTTGTAACTTCGAACGGCCACGAACCAGACAGTTGGAAGTTGGAAGACTACCTGCATTTTCAAGAGTTTGCAAGCATCTTTTACACACGCAGGCCAGAAGAACTAAGAACGAGAGGTGGAGTTGCTTCTCAACGGCTGCCTTTGTGTCATTTACCTACAGACAGATTCTTGCCAGATTAAAGCAATTATCAGCATCACTAAAGAGCTGCTCCGTGAATTGCTGCTAGGGAGGATCCCTCTTTGCCCCCTTCCTGCCTATCTGATATTCCAAGCTCTGCTGTCTCTTTGCCCTCCGGAAAGGAACCCTTCCATCCTGCAACCCCAGACAATATTCCACTACAAAAATGCACTAATTCGTCTATTAAAATAAGATCTCTCGTCACCTCCTTAACCCTAGATCTGCTAACGTGCTCCCAGATGCCACTAATTTAACTGAAGTTCCAAATACCCGATTCATTTTATACCCGTGTAAGCTCAAATTACTTATTGGTATCTCCACAATAATGAGATTGTTTTCTATTGGCACTAAGATTGGACCTTACTAGCACAGATGCCCTTGTTCTTTCTAGTTAGATAACTCTGAGCTGCAGATAGCAAATGACAGAATCATACTCTCTTTCCTGAAACTGGCAGCTTGTGTTCAGTGTCTAAATGTGTGGTGGAAAAAAATGGCTAATGGCACAAGCCTGCAACCAAGTTGGCAAGAAGCACATCTACCAAAGGCTACCCAATAACCATCACAATTGTCTCTTTGAGCCCATTATAAGTAGCAACTTCCTCCCAGTTTTAATTCTCTTATATCAAGCATGTACTTACGATCAGAAGAATATTCTACTTGGGACGACTGAGCGGCTGTTCCTTCACCCGCCTGAGAAACAGCGAGGTTGTCGGCTTGAGCTTTGCGAACGAGGGCTGCCAACGGGTGATCGGGATCCACCACCTTCAGAGGCTACAAGAGGCAAACACAAGGAACATCACCATGGCTGAACGCCCTCACACTGACTGCCCAGCATCAAATGATCATCCCTGTGGTTCAGAAAAACATCACCAGTTCTTCAACCACACTGGCCAGGATGATTCAAACTGCTTGCTGGAGATAGGATTTAATTATTTATCTGACTTACATCCCGCCTTCATTACTTCTGTAAATAACTCAAGGTAGTGAACACATCTAATACTCCTCCCTCCTTCTATTTTCCCTGCAACAACAACCCTGTGAGGTGGGTGAGACTGATTCAAAGTCACCCAGCTGACTTTCATGCCTAAATTGGGACTATAACTCACCATCTCCTAGAGACTGGCCCAGAGTCACCCAGCTGACTTTCTTGCCTAAGATGGGACTATAACTCACCATCTCCTGGAGACTGGCCCAAAGTCATCTAGCTGGTTTTTTTTTTCTTCTTTTGCCTAAGACGAGACTAGAACTCACAGTCTCCTGGTTTCTAGGCCAGCATCTTAACTACTGTACCAAACTGGCTCTTTATCCTAGGATTATTAGGAGGGACGATGTTTTATAATTTTTACCAACAGAAGAGAACTTTCTTTGTAACTGTTAACTTTTATTGTGCTTTTGCCCATCAAAAAGAGGTGGGGAAAACGTTGACTTGTCTCTCCTCCCTGAAAGAAACAGGGCTGACAGCAGAGAAACCCCATCAGAGAAAGCAGCTGCCACCAAGACAGAGGCGGAGGGAGGAAGGGAAATCACAAAGGTTTTTTTGCTAGGAGACAAGAGGCGGGAAAAAAAAACCTCACTCCGTATGGTGTGCAAAACCAGAAGGGCATTATCTAGCACACAGGTCTGCAACCCGCGGCTCCGGAGCCGCATGCAGCTCTTTTAGCCGACTCCTGCGGCTCCCAGTCCTCTGCCATGTGCAGTCCCCCCCAAAAAAGTGAGACTAAAAAAGTTCAACCAATCAATTCAAATATGCAGGGTAGGTGCATATCTCGCCTTGGCTCCACTCTTCAAACCCTGTTCTGCGCATGTGCGCATGTACGCGCAAGGGCACACATTTTTTGCGGCTCCCAGCTTTTCCTTTTGTGAGGGAACCGGTTCCGAGTGGCTCTTTCACTGTTTCAGGTTGCTGACCCCTGGTCTAGCATTACCGTGTTTCCCCCAAAATAAGATCCAACTGGAAAATAAGCCCTAGCGTGATTTTTCAAGATGCTCGTAATATAAGCCCCACCCCCAAAATAAGCCCCAGTTAAGATGGTCAGCCAGACGGACGCATTCAGTACTATATTTCCACAAAAGTAAAATCCAACCAGAAAATAAGCCCTGATGGGTCTTTTGGAGAAAAAATTAGTATAAGACCTGGTCTTATTTGGGGGGGACACACGGTAGTAACCTGGCAGAATAGGGGGAAAATGGGGGGGGAAGGGAAGGGTAGGGAGGGATTTTTTGCACAGGAATTTAACAGCAGTTTAAAACTCCAAGAGACCGATGTTTTCTGCTCAGAGAAAAATTATTTATTTATTGATTGATTGATTAAATTTCTATACCGCCCTTTTCCCGAAGGACTCAGGGCGGTGTACAGGGCAATAAAAGCATTACATACAAAAGTTAAAATAAAATAAAATTAATTATGCCCTAACAATAATTAAAAATACCCCAAACCCTTAAACCAGGCCAGCCTGTTCAAATAAATAGGTTTTCAGATCACGGCGGAAAGAGCGAAGGTCGGGAGCCATCTGGAGCTCAACCGGTAATTGATTCCAAAGGGCTGGCGCGCCCACAGAGAATGCTCTCCCCCTGGGGGCCGGAAGCCGACACTCTGACCGACGGCACTCTGAGGAGGCCCTCCCTGTGGGAGCGCACTGGACGAAGGGAAGTTGATGCTGGCAGCAGGTGCTCCCTAAGATAATCCGGACCCAAGCCATTTAGGGATTTATAGGTCATCACCAGCACCTTGAATCTCACCCGGAGGGCAACCGGAAGCCAATGCAGCTCGTGGAGCAGAGGTGTTATATGGGAGTATCAGGAGACCCCCATCACAACTCGCGCGGCCGCATTCTGCACCAGCTGAAGCCTCCGAGTGGTCCTCAAGGGCAGCCCCATGTAGAGAGCGTTGCAGTAGTCTATACGAGAGGTCACGAGCGCATGAGTGACTGTACGCAGGGCATTCCGGTCTAGATAGGGTCGCAACTGGCGCACCAGGCGAACCTGGGCAAAAGCCCCCCCTGGTCACGGCCCCTACATGGTCTTCCAAACTGAGCTGTGAATCCAGGAGGACACCCAAATGGATATTGCTTTAGAAAAAGTTCGAACCGGCTGCATTTACCTTCATCAGCTCTTCTAGCCTGCTCTGTTTCTTAGAAGCGAAAAGGCTGGGGTGCAGATAATTGCCTTCATTGTCGTCATCATCATCGTCGTCACCAGATTCCGTTGCATCTGCCGAGGGAAGAACAGAAATGACGAGACTTTATTATTTTTTTTTATAAAAAGGGCAGTATGAACAGAGCGCCACGTCGGGACAGCCGTTATCAGGAGGACGCTGAAAGGAAGGGGTCAGAAGCCCAAGCCAAGCCAAACTGCATGGCTGAAGCTTTTCCATACCATGAAGGGCGCCACGTTCGCAGGATTTGGTTAAAAAGCTGCTATGGCTATTGACCGTGTGATTTTTTTCAGAACGCTGGGAGACGCTGCAAATGATGTTGCCTTGAAGGTATCTATGCTTCTTGGGCAAGCTCACCCGTGCACGGCAGCACCCATTTCGCAAATACAGGTAGTCCTCGACAATTTTACAAGGGCTCTGGGAAAAAAGCGACTTAGGACAGTTTTTCAGGCTTGGGACCTTCTAGCATCCTTGTGGCCAAATGATCAAAATTCAAGACACTGGGCAACTGATTCATATTTGTTCCGATTCCCCCTTTTGAGACCTTCTTACCAGCAGTCAATGGAGGAAGCTGGATTCACTTAACAACTGCATCGCTGACCTAACAACCGCAGCAATCCGCTTAACAACTGTGGCGAGAAAGGTCGTAAAATGGGGGGGGCAAAACTCGCTTAACAACTGCCTTGCTTAGCAGCAGAAATTTTGGACTCCTTTGTGAGTTGGGGACTCCCTCTGCTGTGAATTCTGCCTTCCTAATGTCGTCTCCCCGACTCTCCGCTATTTTAGGAACACGAAGCGCATACAGCTAGTCTGTTGTGATTCAGGGTCAGCCTGTGGGTTCGGCAGTTGGGTCGGATGACTCAGATGAGGGGGAGGAGGGGGGTGTTGAAGAACTTGCTGATGATGGCTTTGAGGCTCCGCAGAGCCCTCAGCCAGGCCCCTCCCACCTGGTGGAGACCCAGCTGTGTGAGCCTGACAGCGTGGATGAAGATGACCCACAGCTGGCCCTGTTCAAGGACGCCCGACGCAGGAGGCAGTCAAGTAGGAGTAAACAGAGGAAGGCAATGGGGCTTCTCAGAAGGAGGGAGAGAGAAGCCACGCCCTGAACTCTTTATAAAGGACTTGTGTGGGGAGGGCTGGTTTGCTGAAAGCAACCGCTCAGATAGTGTTTCAAAGCTCCGGTATCTTGGTTCGTGTCTTGTTTGTTTTTGTAATAAATTTGGCAGATGTATTCCAGCCTCTTGCCGTCTGTAAAGGGGTTGCCTTTTCTGCAAGGCGGGTAGCAGGCTGGTACAGAACAGAGTCCTCAACTTAGGACCGGTTCCTTAGGGACTGTTTTGAAGTTACGACAAACCTATTTTAGGGCTGCTCGTGACTTGTGACGGTTGGGTTCCTTCTGCAGTCACATGATCAGACTTTGGGCCGGGCTGGGCAATACAGCTGCATTTGTAGCTGTTTGCAGGATCTTGCAGTCATGCGGCTGCATTTTATGATAGCTTTGCAGAAAACAGGCACTTCGTTTGGGGTTTTTTGTCGTCGTTTTTTTGGCAAAACTGCGCCCTACGGCGAGTCGAGAGCTGGCTTTGCGACCACTACCAAGACAATCAGCCTGCTCACGTGACCAACCCATGTTACAACCATGATGGGCAGGCTCCATCACGTTGAGGACTACCAGTATACAACAAGATTTCTTGCCTGGGATGTTTAAGCCGAATTGTTTTCTCAAAGCTACTTGTTCCTCTGAAAGAGGGAAACCATATAAATGCAAGCATAAAATGTCAGGGTTTTTGCTTTTTTTAAAAGAAAAATTGATTTAAAAAGGAACGAGTAAACGCTGCTGAAAGTTGGGTTGTGCCTGGGGAGGCCGTCATTTTGAAGCGTTTAAAACCTCTAATCCTCTCTACAGCCGTTGGAAAAACGACTTAAAACATCTGCAGCAGATATTAGGGAACCGCTTTCTCAGCTGTCAGGACGCTGGAGTGATTTAGACAGGAACGCACAAGCTTACAGCTGCCTGACACCCTGTTTCATTAAAAAAAAATCAACCACCAAAAACCCTCATCACTTACTTTTTTCCTCCTCCTTTTTCTTCTCCGTAGCATAGCGCCCTTCCTTCATGGCTTTCTGAATAAATTTGTAGTAAGGATTGAGGTAGTGATCAAACCGCAGGAAATCAAACTGGGAGTTGCGCGCCTGTTTTGCTTTCAGCATGATCTCAAATTGGGCTCCCTGCTTGCAGACAAAATTTGCGGTCCGTTCGATGATGGCGTGCATTTTGGCGGTGGGGGGCTACGGGGAGAGGGGAAAAAAAATTTACGTTCATCTTTTACAGCTGCAGTCCTTCTTTCGGTTCAGGCCCCCCTTCCCTCTCTTTTTTTTCCTTTTTCTTTTTCTCCATGCTGTGGCAAATTATCTGAACACTGGCAGCAGAACGCCTGCTCTTTTCCAAGCTTTGCCACTCCAAAAAGAAAATCAGACGTGAATCTTTATGTTCTCCCCACTGCAGTTATGCAGGGCAATGCAGAGATTTTACAACAAATTGGTAAAGACAAAGGCGGGGGTGTAATTTTGCAATTTATGATGCCAAAACTAAGCTTGAGCAGAAAGCCATCAAATCTTCCATCTGCCTGGAATTGCCACTATAAAAGTGGGAAACCATAACACGTTACTTGTGAACCGTGGTCATCCAATAAGCAGCAGGTTACTGAGATAAACTCTGGAAAAGCTCCTGGATCTCATGATTGCAAAGCAAGAAGAGGGGGGGGGGGGGAAGGCAAGGCCATTAGAACGGAGAAAAGCTCCGAAAAAAGGCCCATTTTCTTGCCTTTTTCAGTTTATAAGCTGACGGCAAATAATCTACATTACAGTTTTATTCTTTTTTTCAATATTGGTGCAATATGGCTACCTGAAGCATTAACTGACAACTGGGGTCCCTTGTCCCCCCTTTTTAGGGATCTTGAAACCACACAATTTCCATGATTCCTAAAAAGAAAGGGTGGGGCAATAAACACACCAAAAAGGTGTATTTCTTTCATACTAAGCATTTACCATCAAGAACGTTATCTAAATATAAACACAGGTAGTCCTCGGCATACAATAGCTTGCTCGGTGACCATTCAGTTACAACGGCGCTGAAAAAAGTGACTTTTTACTGTTTTTCACGCTTAGGACCGTTGCAGCATCCCCAGGGGTCAAGTGACTGAAATTCAGAGGCTTGGCAATTGACTCATATTTATGACGGTTGCAGTGTCCCGGGGTCACGTGACTCCCTTTGGCGGCCTTCTGGCAAGCAGTCAATGGGGAAGCCAGATGTCAGGACCCACCCCAAACCACGTCTTAGGAAGACAAAACTCTTGGAGCCAAATCTTAGTCCAAAAGGAATCTTTACTATGACATGCTGGTTGTAAGAGGCGAGACAGGACTTAATATTTCCATGAAGTAAACCCTTATAAAGAGTTCCCGGTTTAACCCCCCTTAATCCCCATTTGGTCAGTCCCCCATCCTTCCTCTCGTATCATCCATCTCGTGGGAAAAAGGAAGTTAGGACCCTTTTGTTTATTGCTGTCTTCCGTGACAAAAACCAGATGCTAGCCCCCCCTTTTGTTTCCCCAGTTCAAAAGGCTTCTCCTTTCCTTTGAAATGCCTATTGCCGGTTCAATACACATCTATCCTCTTCTCTTCGGGAGATGGCAGAATCCATGGGATATGTTTGAAACATTCCATTTATGAATATGATACAAATGGATTCTGACACCAGATTTACTTAATGAGCGTGTTATTAGCAAGTGCAGCGATTCACTTAATGATTGTGGCAAGGGATGTCGTAACATGGGGCAAAACTCATTTAACTATCTCGCTTAGCGACAGAAATTCCAAGCTCGATTGTGATTGTAAGCAGAGGAAGACCTGTAGCGGAGTTGTTGTTGTTGTTGTTGTTTTGGAACAATGATCTTTTTGTCTCATTCTTCAGTCAAATCACCTGGGAAATATAGCATGTAAGGCTTTTGGAGCATAAAACCGTCCTTTTTAAAAAGTGCTTTTTTATTAAATGTCTACCTCCCTACTTTATAAAAAGGGATCCAAGCAAGGTAATGTGCTAAGTTAGGAAGGCTTGGCCAAGGGGAGCTGACTTGCCCAAAGCCACCTGAAGCACTTCCAGGACTGCAAGCAGATTAAACTACCCTAACCCGCCTGCCACCTCAACTGCTCAATCACGCCAGCCGGCTGCTAAAATTAGGCGGCAAAATGTGCCCACTTCATCCTTCTGATTTACACAGTCGGACACAAATGCTGCAACGGTTTCGTAGATTTCTCATGCAAGGCTCCAATCATGCAGTTAATTTCAAAGGCAATCAGGGAACAATATCTTTAGGGGAAAAAAGAACGCGGAGCCGCCCACACAAGTTTATGTCTCCTTTTTCAAATACCTGAAGCCTATCTTTTTACATCTGTGAAAAGACTAAGGGGAAAATACCGGAGCGATAGCACAAGCAGTTAAGACTTATATACTGCTTCACAGCCCTCTCTAAGTGGATTACAGAGTCAGCCTGTTGCCCTCACCAACAATCCGGGTCCTCATTTTACCGACCTCGGAAAGATGGAAGGCTGAGTCAACCTTGAGCCGGTCAGGATCGAACTCCTGGCAACGAGCTGAGCCTGCAATACTGCATTCTAACCACTGCGCCTCCAGAGCAAATAATTCTTTTTTTTTTTTTAATTTTTTTATTAAATTTATTATTTAAAAACATTGGACACAGTACCAGCGAGCTGACAAACCTTTTTGTCTACAATGTTTAAATATATATATATACATGTATATATGTACATCAAAAATACACTTAAATACACTTAGATTACAAATCGGTGAAATACCACAATATTTAAAACAGTGAGCTAGTCTGTAAAACCTAATAGAGACCTTTCTTTTTATCCATCCAAAGATACAATTTGTTCCAAATTCTATAATAGTCTGATTGATCTTTATTCTTTAATTCCAAAGTTAATTTGTCCATTTCAGCGCAATCCCAAATTTTCCTAATAACCTCTTTTTGTCCTGGGATCTCATTCTTTTTCCATTTTTGCGCAAATGATATTCTAGCTGCTGTGATAATATGGATCGTTAAGTATAGCACATCTTTAGGATATTTCTCTTTCGTGATTCCCAACAAGAAAAGTTCTGGACTAAACTCCAGATCTTGTTTCAATATTTCTTTCAGCCAAATCCAAATCATTCTCCAAAATTTTTGTGTTTTACTGCAAGACCACCACGTGTGGAAGTATGTGCCTATCTCTTCAGAACACTTCCAACATTTGGGAGATGCTGTTGTGTACATTTTTGCTAAGCGGGCTGGGGGAAGATGCCATCGGTAAAACATTTTAAATAAATTTTCTTTATACGATGAGGCCAGTGTTATCCTTTTATTCCTATCCCAAATTGTTTGCCAAGTATCTAGGTCGATGTTATGTCCTAAATTGTTAGCCCAGATCAACATGGGGTCTTTCACTTGCTCTTCAAACAGCTTATATCCCAAAAGTAATTTATAAAAATTCCTTATTTGTTTAGAGTCCGGTCCCAATAATATTTTGTCCAATGCTGTTTCAGAGGTATATATCCCCCATTCATTTTTATCCTTCCTAAATCTCGATTGGATTTGTAAGTAGGCCCACCAATCGAGTTTTATACCTTGTAATTCTAGTTCATTCCTAAGTTTCAATTCCCCCTCCTCATTCAGAATATCCTTGTATGAGATTATGTTACCCAAATCAAACAGATTTGGGTAAACTATCGCTTCAAGGGTGGATAGCCAGACCGGTATTTTGGTGTAATTGTGAGATCTAATTTTTTTCCAAGTATTGAATAGCGCTTGCCTGATCCGGTGTCTTTGAAAATGCGAGAAAAGACCTTGTTTCTCCGTCCATAGGAAAGCATGCCAGCCATATTGCAAATCGTGACCCTCTAAAGTTAATAGTCTTCTATTTCTCAAGATTACCCATTCTCTAATCCAGCTCAGGGCCGCGGCGTGGTAATATAATTCCCAGTCTGGCAATCCAAAACCCCCATTTTCCTTCGTGTCTTGTAAATATTTCAATTTAATTCTTGGTTTTTTCCCCTGCCAAATAAAATTTAGTGATAATTTATCCAAATTTCGAAAAAATTTAGAGTCGAGTTGAATTGGGATATTCTGAAACAGAAACAGGATTTTAGGCAGAATATTCATCTTAATGACAGCGATTCTTCCCAATAATGAGAGTTTTAGGTTTCCCCATCTTTCCAGGTCACCTTTTATTTGATTCACTACACTATCATAATTATCCTTTTTGAGTGAAGTGCATCTAGCCGTAATGTTAATCCCTAAATATTTTATTTTCTTGACTATTTCTATATCCGTGATTTCGGCCAGATTACCTTTTTGTTTATTGGTCATATTTTTAACAATCATCTTGGTCTTATTTCTATTTATTCGCAGTCCGGCAACCTCACCATATTTAGATAATTCTTCCAATAGCTTTGGTCCCGTCTGACATGGATCCTCCATAATAAAAACTAGATCGTCCGCGAAAGCTTGCAATTTAAAGGTTTCCTTTTTAATGGTTAATCCTTTTATCTTTGGGTCGTTTCTTATAGTTCTCGTTAATACTTCAAGAGTCAATATAAACAGCAACGGTGATAAGGGGCAGCCTTGCCGTGTTCCCTTTTGAATTTGAAACTTGCTAGATGCTTCCCCATTAATAATTATTTTTGCTTCCTGATTGTCATAAATTGCCCTAATTATATTTATAAACTTTTCTCCCATATTCATAAAGCTAAGCTGTTGGCACAAAAAAGACCATTTAACATTGTCAAATGCCTTTTGGGCGTCTAAGAAAAGTAATGCCATCTGTTGTTCGCTATGTAATTCATAGTACTCCAATGTATCTAATATTATTCTAATGTTGTGCTTAGTGTGTCTCTTAGCGAGAAAACCATTTTGATCTGCGTGTATGAAATCATTCAGAAATCGTTTCAATCGTTCCGCTATAATTGATGTAAATATCTTGTAGTCCGAGTTAAGAAGTGATATGGGTCTGTAATTTTGGATTAATGTATGGTCTGTGTTATCTTTCGGAATAAGGGTTATGTTTGCCTCTAGCCAAGATTTAGGCGTCCTTGCGCCTTCTAATACTGCGTTAAATACCTCCACTAGGGGTTGAGCTAGGATATTTTGTAATTCTTTATAAATCTCTGATGGAAGACCGTCGGGTCCCGATGCTTTATTATTCTTTTGTGCATTAATAGCTTTTATCACCTCAGATAGTCGAATTTCCTCGTTTAACATATTTCTGGTATCTTCTGTGACCTTAGGTAGTTTGGCTCTTTGAAAATATTCCTCCATTTTCTCCACACTTGCCTGGCTATCTTCTTTGTATAAACGTTCATAAAATTCCTGGGCTATAATTTTTTTTTTTTCCTCCTGGTGGAATATTCTCCCTTCCTCATCTCGTAGTTCGTGAATCCAGTTTTTCCCCTTTTGTTTTCCCAATTTGTATGCGAGCCACCGGCCCGGTTTATTTGCATTTTCAAAAAAATTTTGTTTCGTGTTTCTCAATTGTTGTGCCAATTTCTCTTTGTCTAGAATGTTAAGTTTGTGTTTAATCAGATCCATAGATTGCTTGATATTCTCTTTTTGTGGATCTTGTTGGAGTGTAACTTCTAAGCTCTTATATTCCTCTTCTAATCTTTCCCGTTGTTGTCTTTTCCCCTTATTTTTATATACCATAAATGCCCTCGCTACCCCTCTCATCATTGCCTTAGCTGTATCCCAATTGTTTTGTACTGAGGTGTCTATAGCTTTATTTTCCTTAAAGAAAAAACTTAGTTCTCTCTCCATCTTAGATTTGAATTCGTCTTCTTTTAAAATTGCTCTTTGAAGCGTCCATCTGGGTATTTTTTTGGAACCTTTCCAGATAAGTTTAATAGGATTATGATCTGCCCAAGTACCTGTCGCTATATGTACCTCGTCTATTTCTGAACTAATTTCTTTCGTCATCCATACCATGTCTATTCTAGACCATGAGTTATGTCGGTTGGAGTAATATGTATATTGTCTAGCCTTACGATTTCTTTCCCTCCAGACATCTTGGATATTTAGTTCCTCAGCCAAGTTAAGAAAAGATCTCGGTAGAGTTCTTCTCTTCTTTTTCCTAAGCGTCTTTCCCATATAATCCAAATTTATATCTAGGATAGCATTAAAATCTCCTATTAAACAAATCTCCTCATAATCAATGCTACATATCTTATTGTGAAGTGTTTTGAAAAATTGTTCTTGGTTATGGTTTGGGGCATATATCTCTACCATCATGACCTTCCTGTGATTTATTATAACCTCGACTATCAGTATTCTACCCTCTTTATCGTTATAAATTTGTTTTGCAGTCAATTTTGGGTTTACATATAGTGCCACTCCTCTCTTTTTCTTGTGTCGGTCTAAGGAAACGAATAGGTTCCCTATTCTTGGTTGTACTAACAAATATTTTTGTTGTTCCTTTATATGGACTTCTTGTATTGCCACGATATCCAATTGTTGGTGAATAAGCCTATTAAAAAATTTCCGCCTTTTCACTGGCGAATTCAATCCATTAATATTCACAGACATAATACTACACTCACCTCCCTTCATCTTACTTATTTCTGGTTTTTGTGGATCTCGTGATTCGGGGCTCTCTCTCTTCCTTGTCTCTAGTTCCATGTTTCTCTGTTAACTCACCGGATTTGTTCCTTCTATCCTCTGTAGCTAAGATCTTCCCATCCATTGCCACACGTATTGTATCTCTTTCTCTTACCTCCCTTCCATCTTGATCTTCTAAATCTACTTCCTCTTGGCTATGGAAGTGGCGTTTGTAAAAATCTTCTGCCTTCTCTATCGTGTCCAGTCTATGCCTTCTATCCTGCCACGTAACAAGAATACCCTCTGGAGTTAGCCATCTAAAGTTTACATTTTCTCTTATTAGTTTGGATGTTAAGAATTGATAGCCGCGTCTCAGATCCCTCATCCTTTTAGGTATCTGTTTAAGGATGGTGATTGGTTGGCCCCGAAATTCTAATGGTTCCTCTCTAGATCTATGCAGAAGCTCATCCCGAATTGATTTTTTAACTAACCTTACATGTACTTCTTTTGGGAGGTTGTGCCTTCTCGCATAATTAGTTTGGACCCTGTATGTTTCATCAATTTCCGCCAGCATTTCCTCCTTCCCTACACCGAGTGCCTTTGCCATCAGTTCTGCCATCATGACCAACAGATCTTCCCCTCTTTTTTCTTGAACGTTCTGGAAGCGTAGATAATGAGCAGCCTTTTCTGCTTCCAGAAAAATGACTGTTGTTTCTAATTCCTTATTAGCCTGAAGGAGTGTTTCATTTAAATCATCTACTCTCTTTTCCTCTTTTTCCATTCTAGCTTCCATATCTTGAAGTCTTTGTTCATTTTTGACTAATTGCTGTTGAATCCCTTCAAATTTATCATCTATCGCTTGGATTTTCCCCTTTAATTCACCAGTGTCGTTTCTTATTTGGCCTATTTCTCTCTTCATCTCCTCGTGGTTTTTGGCCATTGCCTCGTGTAGGTTTTGCAAAAGGGCATGTAAATCTTTAAAGGAATTCGAGTTAGATCTTTCCCTTTGCAGCATATCCTCTATAGATTTCTGATTGGAGGGACTTGAGGCCATCCCCTGTCCCTGTGCTGCTGCCTTTTTGCCAGCGCTAGGCTTAGTTGCTCCCGAGATACTTGTCATGTTTCCCCAATTTTAACAGCGTTTTATCAATGTATAATACCCTGAGTCTTATATAAACCTTTTAACTCTATGACAAAAGATATATAAAACAGTTACCACCAGATACTTATTACCAACTAAGCAATTTATATAATAGAATTCTATAGTATGAATATAATCAAAGTCACGTTCTTCTTCTTTTTTTTTCCCCCCCCCCCGTTTCCGGCGCAGAAATTGGCACCTTTTCCGTCTTCCTCTGCTGTCAAAGACCAGTAGGTGTCCCACTAAACAAACCTCCAGTTACTAAATTGCTATATCAAATGGCCGCCCGTGACAAGTAGAGTAGAATTTCAAAAGTTTCAAAAGTTCACAAATTCAAAATTTACCAGGATAGACCAGACTAGACCAAGCTGATCGCTTTCCACGCCCGACAATCCAGAGTTCAGTCTCTAAGGCTCCAAAGCTCAGACTTTGACCTGTTGTAGCTTTTCTCCAGCTAGAATACAGTCATATAGTCTTCGGCTTTCTGTCCCTTGCTGTTTTTGCCAAACGCCTCCCTCAAGACTTCTATCGCCGCTTATTCCCTCTCCGTTAGGCTCCCACTTCGAACCAGTACCTCTTTCACAAGCGCTTCCTATTTAATATTCGGATACACTCTCCGTCAGCTCCGCTCTACCGTTGTCCCGCTGCTTACGTGCTAGCTCCGTCCCTCTGTCAGATCTTCATGTCGGCCATTACTGGCCTCCTTCTCCCCGGTTCGCTCGCATCAGACTTTCTCCGGATCTTCAACACGAACTGCCGCTCATGAAGGTTCTCCGGGCTGCCTGCAACTTCGGATGTCCCTACAGGACCTCCTGAAGCTCCGAAAAGCCCCCGCGAACACTGGGTGAGAGGTTGTGCGAGGAGAGAGCTCCGTTCACACAGCCGCCCGCTCTGACAGTTGGCTCCGCCCCCCCCAGAGCAAATAATTCTGATGTTATTAGAGGTTTACAATAGGTCATCTTGGGTGGATGACCATGATTTGTTAATAAAGAGGTTTTTTTTTTAAAAAAAAAAAAGTCTCAAGTCATAAACCTGGGGGCAGCAATGCCAAGGAAAGGAATTCCACATGCCAGAAATAAAACAAAAGAAAAAAAGCAAAAAGAGCTACAGCAGCTTTTTTTTCACTGGACATCTGAAAGAATTTTAGAGATCCGAGTTCTGTGCCCACCTCGTAGAATTTAACCTTCTTTCAGAATTTCAAACTACCAAGTTGCTTTGCCCGTATCAAAGGGCTCTGATTCATGTTTGCAAGTGTTAATTCACAAGAGGAAGACCGGTACCTGCATTTGATATGGTTTAATTGTAAAAGGGCTCACGTCTGTGCAAATGCATCTCTTATTTGGTTCTAAGTTATTCCGCAGATGGTAGGTTGGAAAGCTGCTAGAACACGTCTAAAACGCAATAAGCAGGCAAATAATATTGTGCTAACCTCTGCGAATCAGGAGAAACTAGATGATCGCGATAATAAAATATGCGTTACAGCAGAATGATTCAACTAGGAAGAGACAGACTGGAAAAATTATTCCAGGGTTGTAAATCTTACCGAGAAACTTCAGACAACCTTCCTAAAATATTTGTGTGTGTGTGTGTGTGTGTGTGTGTTGTTTCCCCCTCATCAAAGCCTTATTATTGCAACTGTCTGCAGTAGACCAACTATTCTTTTACAATATCAACAGTATCCAACACGGTGCTAAATAATGAGAAGCTCACTCTGGGAATCTCTTCCCAGAAAATGTTTACTCCTGGTTTATTCCCAGGTAACTATGAGTAGGACTACAGGTAGTCCTTGACTTAAAACAGTTCATTTAGTGACTGTTCAGAGTTACAATGGCCCTGAAAAAAAAGCAACATGCTCATTTTTCACACTTCTGACCCATCCCAGCATCATGTGATCAAAATCTGCAACTGACTCATATTTATGACGGTCGCAGTGTCCGGGGCACGTCATGTGATCCCCTTTTGCGACCTTCCGACAAGCAAAGTCAATGGAGGAAAGCCAGATTCACTTAACAACCGTGGGACTATCTTAGCAACTGCCGTGATTCGCTTAACCACCGTGGCGAGAAATGAGGCAAAATTCACTTAACAAAGGTCAATTTGTGGTCGTTAAGTCGAGGACTACCTGTGTGGCCTGAATCTGCCGATCTCAATCAATGCAAGAGCCAGTCGGCAATGTGAGGATAAGATATTCAGGAAGCTTTGGGGACTGAATTTCCAAACAGATGTTGTCCGAAGATTTACTTGTTGCATTATTCAACATGACAGAAAGGAAGACGCTTGCAGATATTCCGCGGAGTTGATCTGTATTAAAAAAACATACTCACCAGTTCCACATCGGAAGGTACGTTCAATCCCAAAGGGGCGATAAATGGCTCTTCGTTTTCTTCCAGGCTTTCTGCCTTGGCTGCAGCCACTGATAAATCAGAAGAAGACAACGCTATCATACAACACCTCTCTTGCAAACTGAATACAAACAAAACATCTTGTAAGCTTCACTCATTGCCAGTCTTTTTTTATTTCCCCATCTGCATATTTCCAGGCTGCACGATAGTGCCAATTTTGTGCTTATTGGGTTAGCCTGCCTCTGCTGAGGAGCGCAAACGTGTTTTGCTAACCTGACTGTGTAACTACTATTGCCGAGGAGACCATGAGTACGAGGTGGGATTGAGCCTTAATGCACCTTGGCAAAACTGACGGCGCAGAAGTTCGGTACAAGCTCCACCTGGGCGACACACCAGCAAACATCGCTTGAACAGCCAAGAACCAATGAAAAGAAGAGTCTTTGAAGAGGATCCACCAGCGGATGCCGAAGTTAAGAGCCATTAGAAGGATCCGGGCCGCGCGGAGGAAGCCCCATCCATCTTGGTTACAGCAATCAGATGGCAGACTTTTCCTTTCTCACTGCCAAGATGATGAATCCTTGATGCATGTAGTTACACAACCAGCTTCTGGTTTTTGAGATAATCTGTATTCTGCCTTGCTAGATTAATTCACAGAAGTAACTAGAGAGCTTGCTGGGATAACAACATTTCATTCATTAATGCCTTTTCTCTGATGCCTGGGTGGCTACTTTTTACAAATCAGTAGCTACAATTCAGCCACTTAAAAAGGGCCAAAACTGTCCAGCTTATATTTTTAAAAAAGTTGGCAGCATTCTCTTTCCCATCCACAAGTTATCCCAAAGCCTGGAAAATTGGCTGCAATCACGCTGCCTAACTTGGTCCATTGTGTATGGAATTCTGATGGGGGAAATTCTTGTTTTATACATTATCTGGATATACAAACTGGTCCTCGACTTGTAACAGTTCATTTAGCGACCGTTCAAAATTACGGCACTGAAACAAGTGACTTATGACGGGTTTTCCACACTTACGACCGTTGTGGCATCCCCATGTGACCAAAATTCAGACACTTGGCCACCGATTTGTATTTATGACGGTTGCGGTTCCCCCGGGTCATGTGAACAGTTTTCAATTGTGGTCGTACGTCGAGGACTACCTGCACTTTCCCTGAATTCAAAATTTGGGCTGAGGAGGTCTCATTGGCTGCATGGCATCAGAGCCCTGAGTTAAATCCATATGCTCTACAAAGAGTTACCTGTAGTAACTTTATAAATTTATTTTTATTTATTTTTTTATTTTAATTCCATTTATATCCCGCCCTTCTCCGAAGACTCAGGGTGGCTTACAAGCTTAGCAGTAGCCTTCATTCTATGTATATGCCTGCTTATTAGGGCTTTCACACACACCCCCAAGCGGCATTATTACAAAGTCAGCTTATTGCCCCCAACAATCTGGGTCCTCATTTTACCTACCTCGGAAGGATGGAAGGCTGAGTCAACCTTGAGCCTGGTGGGACTCGAACCTGCACTGATTGCAGGCAGCTGGTGTTACTTAAGGAGGCATTAGCCCACTGCTCCACCAAGGCTGGAGCAGTGAGAATTAACTCATTAATTCTCTGAGTGGCATGCTGTATCCACTTGATGTAGTAATCCATCACTAGATGGAACTCCCGTTAACCCTTCAAATCAATTATTTTCCTGGGTTAGATTTTTAAACAACATGCAAGAACCGGGATCAGAAGAAAATACACAAAGCCACCTTAAAACACATTAGTTTCTCCAGAATGGACGAAAGGACCAGGGGAAGATTAAGGTGGATCTACTTAACAACTACGGGACATATTCTGCCCTCACTTAATTCCAGACAAAGCACACACATCCCTCTGATCTACCCCAGAATCAATGAAGTTGTAAATTCCTTCCTACAAATTCCCAGTGGTTAATTATTAATGGCATCCCCCATTGAATCTGGGAGAGCAATCTCAGAATTGCAATTCTATTACAGGGAAGGGAAGGGAAGGCAAGCCTTAGATTCAACACAACCAGTGTGAGTGTGCGTGCTTGTGCGCAGGGGGATACGTGGGTCAAATTCACTTCTCCCATACAAAGCAAGTCCTAATGGCTCTCAACGATTGTGATGTACAGTTCATAACTAATGCTCCTGTGGCAAATAAAGTCAGTGGGCTCAAATTTAACCGTAATTTGACAGTTGCATAGAAACTAGGGTTCTATACACTACTGTCTTTTTCTTACCCCAGGTCTGTAGGAACTAGAAACCACAGAGCAGTCAAAAGCGATTTAACAATAACTGTCTTATTTTTTTCCCCCCATTTATTTTTAAACATTTCCTGCAATGCTGTTTTTCTAATTCCACTGTCACTGCGAAGAAGAAAAAAAACATGTTTTCAGAGACACTCATAGACAGCTAAGCTCACTTCAGGGGAGTTGTTTTAATGATCTGTCCTAAGAACATCTGTTTCTCTTCGGCGGCATTGAAAAACCCGTGTGATTTGACACTACGGTAAGCCTTACCATCACAAGTCTTAAAAGCATTTTGAGCTCCTCAAAGAGCAACGGGCAAACATCACGCATTAATCATATGTAATAGCTACCACACTACCCGTTCTCCCAATACTCAAGCTGGATGGATTTGGGCCACTTGAACTGCCGGAGGAAACGGATCATCATTAAACTTTAATTTACCAGCAAAAAGGATAACGTGACACTTGTAATCAAACATGACAAGACTCCGGTGTTCCTTGTTGCATGACTGCCTAAGCCATGGGTGGTGCGTTTTATTTATTTATTTTTCAACCACGTTGTGCCTGCTACATTGCACAGAAAGGCAATGAGCAACATCAGCTGCAAGGCAGCAAAAATGAATTGAAAGGACAAGGTGCAGTCTACATCCTGTAAGGCTACCTGAATGTCTCAAACCAGAGAGCTAAGGAAGCACGGCCAAGTATTTCAAACGAGTAAGAATATTTCAGGGAATCTGAAAAAAGAACTGATCAGAATGATGGGGTTTTCACTTTCTTTGCTGGCTTTAAAAGGATCAAGTAGGCTAATACACCTGTTTTACTTACTTCCATGCCAGTTGCAAGCTACGTAATAGACAGAAACTCTTCCAGCCTCTAAAAACTACAACATTTGAAAGCCAGCTTGGTCTAGTAGTTAAGGCACTACGTTAGAAATCAGGAAATCACAAGTTCTAGTTCCACTTTAGGCATGAAAGGTGGCTGGGTGACTTTGGGCCAATCACCAGGAGACTGTGAGTTCTAGTCCCGCCATAAGGCATGAAAGCTGGCTGGGTAATATTGGGCCAATCACTAGGAGACAGTGAGTTCTAGTCCTGCCTTAAGGCATGGAAGCTGGCTGGGTAATATTGGGCCAATCAGTAGGAGACAGTGAGTTCTAGTCCCATCTTTGGTAGGAAAGAGAGTTGAATTGGGGCCAATCATACTCTCTCAGCACAATGACTCAATATGATCACGCCTGACTGCATAAAGGTACTGGGGTGACTGTAGGTGCAGGTATGTCCACCATCCAGCCTTAATTTACCTTAACAGAGTTTTAACTTGCCCAAGTTGGCAGTTATTGAAAGAAACGCATTAGAACATAAAACTAAAACACTGCCCTTAACCCCTGCAAGTTGCTTTCTGATCTTTTGAACTGAAGCCTTCAAAACTCAACCGAAGGCACAGCTCAGAATAGGAATCTGAATCTGTTTTTAATAACTTTTAAGGCAAACATGATGATTTCTTGTCACAAAATGCTAGCAAACTATGGCACTGACTTGGGGACAGAAAAAAACATTGGGATCACAATAAAAGAAGTGGGGAAAAAAAGAATCATAACAAAAGGCACCGCAAGCATCTCATGTTGCTTTGTCACTTGAAAACACGGTCATAGAAAACCACAGAAATGTTGGTTTCGTGTGCAGGTGTCCCTGAACTGGGAAACTCAAAGCCTTCCATCAACAGAACTAGAAAATCCTAACCCATCCCAAATTAAAAGATGCTTGCTCCTCGGGAGGAAAGCCATGGCAAATCTAGACAGCACACTAAAAAGCAGAGACATCACCCTGTCAACAAAAGTGTGTATAGTCAAGGCTATGGCCTTCCCAGTTGCAATGTATGGCAGTGAAAGTTGGACCATAAAAAAGGCTGAGCGCCAAAAAATTGAGGCCTTTGAACTATGGTGCTGGAGAAGACTCCTGCGGGTCCCTTGGACTGCGAGGCGATCAAACCGGTCGGTCCTAGAGGAGATCAACCCTGACTGCTCTTTAGAAGGCCAGATCCTGAAGCTAAAACTCAAAGACTTTGGCCACCTCATGAGAAGGAAGGACTCACTGGAGAAGAGCCTAATGCTGGGAAAGGTTGAGGGCAAGAGAAGAAGGGGACGACAGAGAATGAGGTGGCTGGATGGAGTCACTGAACCAGTAGGCGTGAGCTTAAATGGACTCCAGAAGATGGTAGAGGACAGGAAGGCCTGGAGGAACGTTGTCCATGGGGTCGCGATGGGTCGGACACGACTTCGCAGCTACAACAACAACAACAACCCATCCAATATTTTTCTGAGATATTTAGAGAAAACAATTTTTCCACAGAATTCCCCTTACCTTTGGCCTTGAATGGCTGTTCTTCCTCCTCAGTGGGTTCTGATGGATCATAATAATCACTACTGTAGGTAAATCCCACTGCATTATAGGACCCATCCTCAGCCAAAGCTTCACTCAATCTCTTATATTCTTCCTCTTGAAGAAAAAAACAACACGCAATTAAAAAAAAGGGTGGAAAAATGTAAATACAGCTAACTTTCTCTTTTTTAAAAAAAAAAAAAAGAACACCACATATTTCACCCTAGCATTCAAGCACAAACGGTACGGCAAGCTGACCACGCGGGTCAGTTACGGACAACGATATTTCTGCCCAACGGCAGAAGATATGAGCTTTCTTTCTTTCTTCTTTTTTGGATGGTCTTGGTTTATATTTATTTTTTATATTTCTCCCTGCTGAGATAAGCGTGAAGGTCATCTCTACTCAAAACACACACACAAAAAAAAGAGACAAGAACTTTTCAATGATACAATACTGTTAAAGAAGAACAGTTAAAAGGGCGTGCTCAATGCTCAGCCTGCCCTCAAAACGTGGGCAATTCTGGGTGGCTCTACAAATAAACTATCCTGAGGTCCTCAGATACGCAAAGATGCTTGTTTTTCGAATCCACTGGGTTACTGTCAAAATAATATCAGAAAGAGTGAGTATATAACGAATGGGAAACAATGATTTTTTTTAAAAAAAAAAAGTTACATAAGACTTTCTTCAAAGGAAAAAAAACATATATATATTTATTTTTCAATTCAATGTGTGCTATTCTCAGGAAATTGTCCTAGAGTTTAATACCTTGCCTTGCCTCTTCCTCAAGCAAGTCCGTACGCAAGGCTAAATACCTCTCTTCGTCACAGAGAGCTTCGATTCGAGCTTCCTCTTCAGATAAGTGGTAATCTCTGTTCCAGGTAGAATATTCGGCGTCGTATTCGGAAAGGTCGTGCAAATGGCCACGCCCATCGTATCTGCAACAGGAAGAGGAGGGTCAGCCAACGGGGACTTTGGGCTCGGCTTCCTGCCAATCTACCAAATACTTACCACCTATAAAGGAAAAGAACCATCTAGTGAATTAAACCAGGGACCCATTAAAACTGGCTAAACGCTGCTGACCCGCTTCCTTTAACAAGCACAAAAACCAGGCCCCTTTGGGAGTTACAGGTTACAGTTAAAAGCGGACTATCTAACCGGCTAAAGAGGAACCAGCTGCTTTGCCTCCTTACCGTTTGTGGTTCAGCCACATAATGACGACCCCTAGCCAACATATGTGACGGCTAGCACAGAGAGGGGTTGTTTTTTTTTGTTTTTTTTTCTGCAAAGGCAAATTACTTACATTTACACAAACCCAAGTACATAAATACCTATCCGTAAGAACCAAACGGTGGGCAATTCCTCGCTTCTTTCTGCTAGTCTTGAATTCTCAGGAGGAATCTTCATCAAAGAAACCTGGATCCATTGGAGGTAAAATCATGGCTAGGCTCGGCCCCTAGCTATGCGGCTGAGGAAAGAAGTCCTGGGTTATGTGATAGAGAGACACACACATACATAGGAACAGTAACATCGGTGCAATTTAAGGAGGTTTTCTGCAGGAAAAACGCTAGCCGATTCCCCCCTGAACTACCTAGCCATGGTTTTATGTTGGGTGTTTTATATTTCATTTGGTCACTGCGTTTTTTGTTTTTGCTTTTTTGTAATTGTCGCGGTTTGTAAGCTGCTTAAGTATCTGTGTGGACTCGTAATTTTTTCTGCATAATCTGTGAAAGGCCGGTAATTAAAAGAGGATTAGGCTAAGACCTAAAATGTTTTTTTTGTGTGTGTGTGTGGCTGGGAAACGACGACAGAAAGGAGCAACTGAGTCCATTCCACTGTTCTGAGAGGAAAGTGGAATATGAAGTTTGGTTAAAGGGCTCGTCGGATGAAAACTAATTAAGTAATTGACTTTATTATTTTTTTTTAAAAAAGACATGAATAAAAAGGCATTTTCTTCGAAGATGTCATTATCTCAATGCCATTTTGCTTCCTTAAAAACATACAATTCCAGAGAGAGCAAGATAAAAAAACAAAACAACCCTCCCCCGAAAGATTATCAATAAATAATTTAGAGCCAGTTTTCTATATCCTTGACTACATCTATCAAACCTCCTTAATTTACAAATGTAAATTAATAAAAGATCGTGAACATATGCATAGCTTGCTCCTACCATTTTTACAGTTTTCAGCTAACTTTCCCTCTCAGAAATAGTGGAAGAGCATTGGCTGATATATGCTACTCTTTTGACTGGTGACCATGAAGCTCAAATATCAAATCAATGTTTAATTTACGTTTTAATTCGATTCCAGGAAGTAACGAAATATTGCCACATACATGACATATGCCATGTGCTACCAACAGTACATTTTTGTTCTGAATGTTTAAAGAAAATTCATGTTAAGGTTTTGCCAAAAATCATTAGTACGTTTTGTAGTTCCCAGTAGGGTTTGGGCTGGGAATTGGGATCTTGTAAACTTACAAAGCCTGTGTAAAGCAAAAATGGAAGAAGCAAGCTCTTGCAATATGCCACACTCTACTCTTTTCAAACCAAAGCCTTCAGACTCTCTTTGCACTACACTAGGGGAATTGTGCTAACAACAATGCCATTTCAGTCCCTTTGGCTATCCATTCCCCCCCCCCCCTGCTAAAATGCCAATAGAAACATTTTGATCTTCCAAAACAATGAAATTACAACCAAAGAATCACCTGTCAGTTTTGGCTTTAAATAGCAGGAGTCCCCAAGCATAACAGCCTCACAGGAACTATTATCTAAATCCTGTACCATTTTGTGGTAATAAAATGCGTTTCCATGAAGCTACTGTTAAACTAAACAGCTGGAACATCTATCTACAAATCAATGAAAACCAAGGGTTTTTTGCCAGAAGCCATACAAGTGTAGCCAATACACGCCACAACTTCCATAACGCTAAAAGCAGCATTACTGCACTAAGTGAATTAAAGTATTAGGAATTCGGAAACAAAGGTTCTACTTTGTCAAACAAGAAACTCCCTGGGGAATTTTAAAACAGTCACTAAACCTCAGTTTAACCTTCTCTACAGGACCATTACAAAGATTGCTACTATATTACTCTGAAGAGGAAACTAAGCACAACAAAGCAAAGATTCATCAATGGATTGTAGAAGGAAAGGATGAGAATGCAAAATTCACTTGTACAAGCCATTAACCTTGGACTGTAGCTTTAAATCACTTACTGGAAATTCAGACAGAAAAAAAAATGGCCTAGACATTCCACAAAACAGATTTTAGGATTAATTTACTACACTAGAGAGTATGTTTTTGCTAGGATAAACATTCAGAGACAGAGATAGTCTTCCTTCCGTTCAAAACAGGAGTCATTAAAGACTTTGGTTTGAAAAGAGGGTACTCCAACCTCAGTTTATGCAGGATCCACTCCTTCAAGGTGGAGGGGATATAAACAACACAGTGATCCTTTGCCAAGGAGGAAGAGAATATGGGGAAGTGAGGAGGGACATCTAGGTTTATCTAGATTAGATAAACCTTGTAACTTTCTAGATTTCCAAAGCTGGCTTTCCTGGAATCTAAAGGAAACTTTACAAGTTTTGTAGGGTTTTTTTTGTTAAAAAGATGTGCTGTGGCTTGAGCAGCTCAACAAGCAGAATTCAAGGGAAGCTCTTAATCTCTTTTTTAATATAGCTATTATAGGAGCCATGTACACCCAACTCAAGAAAAGCCATGCTGGTCTCTGCCATCAAAAACTAAACCAGCATCACTTTAAAGGTAGATAAGATTCCATGGTTTAAACCATTCAATCAAATATGGGAAGGATTTGTTTTAGTGAGTGGTCCCAGTATTAAAACCACACCTTTTACAAATAACGTTGGTTCTTTGGAAGTTTGCTATTATCAAATCAAATTTTCTACTCCTGCACCCCAAAAACAGAAGCCCTTTTGGGGAGGACATCTCTAGCCCAGCATCTGTCATAAACAAACTGTCATAGGTAAGCATAGTGCAATACATCATTTCAGAAAGCTATTCAGAAGCTGCATTTGCAGGGGTTTTTTAAAAATATATATGTTGAAATGTAACTTAGCACTTCCACTAATAAGTTTTTTTTAAGGTTGCAGTACATCGTATGTATGCTCTGGTATTACAACCAAGTGATGGCAAGTTTTGTTATTCACCAAGAAGTGCAGTAACTTGCAGTACAGCTTTTCCAACAGCTGGAATTATATAATTAGACTGTTTATTCAAAAACAAAGTGTCCAATATTATGTGGTTGCAAGAACCTAATACGCAAAAAACTTTTTTTACTGGTAAGCTTGGGAACTCCCTCTATAATAAGACTAACAGCTGAATGAAAACAACAAAATTCAAAACACTGTATTGGAATTATGGGGCCTAGGCAGCCATCTGCAACCTGGATGGGCCCATGGGAGTTGTAGTCCAACATGCCGAGATCACCAGGGAGGTGGAAATGGATGACAGGAGTCCTAATTCAGGCCATTACAGGTATTTAATATGTTACACCTATAGATTAGGAGATTTATGTGGAAGTACTCATTTAGGGCATCCGAAAGCAGCCAAGGATGCTGAATGGGGATTGTAGTTCAGCATATCCAAAAAACAGCAAAGGACAAGGATGGGAGATGTAGTCCAGCCTGTCTGAAATCAGTCAGGAAAGACAGATGGGGATGGGAGATGTAGTCCAGCCTGTCTGAAATCAGTCAGGGAAGAACAGATGGGGATGGGAGATGTAGTCCAGCCTGTCTGAAATCAGTCAGGGAAGAACAGATGGGGATGGGAGATGTAGTCCAGCCTGTCTGAAATCAGTCAGGGAAGAAGAGATGAGGATGGGAGATGTAGTCCAGCCTTGTCTGAAATCAGCCAGGGAAGAACAGATGGGGATGGGAGATGTAGTCCAGCCTGTCTGGAATCAGGCAGGAAAGACAGATGGGGATGGGAGATGTAGTCCAGCCTGTCTGGAATCAGCTAGGTAAGAACAGATGGGGATGGGGATTGTAGTTCAGCATATCCAAAAAAACAGCAAAGGACAGGGATGGGAGTTGTAGTCCAGCCTGTCTGGAATCAGCTAGGTAAGAACAGATGGGGATGGGGATTGTAGTTCAGCATATCCAAAAAAACAGCAAAGGACAGGGATGGGAGTTGTAGTCCAGCCTGTCTGAAATCAGCCAGGGAAGACAGATGGGGATGGGAGTCATAGTCCAGCCAGGGAAATCCGCCAGGGAAGACAGATGGGGATGGGAGTCATAGTCCAGCCAGGGAAATCCGCCAGGGAACAGATGGGAGTTGTAGTCCGGCCTGTCTGAAATCAGCCAGAGCCGCTGGGCAAAGACGGGAGCTGTAAGCCAGTCTGGTGAAAGCAGCCAAGGAAACCAGGCAAGAGATACGGGGACTGCAGTCCAGCCCTGGCAGCAGGAGGAGAAGGCAGAGACCAGAGGGCCGCCTGGGCCCTGCCCTCCCGCGTCCTGCTTGGCAGAGGATCACCGGCGGGCCCCCCTCACCTTTCCACCCTCCCCCCACCCGGGAGAACCGCCCCAAGGAGGGCGAGGACCGTCAGAAGGAGGAGGAGGAGGAGAAGCAGCACAACGACAGCAGCGATAGTCGGGCGGGGGGTTGCTGGGCACCGACCTATCGATCATGATGGAGGCGTCGCCCATCCAGGGGATCAGGTGGCGGCCTTGCTCCTGCTTCAGCGCCTTCTCGTCGTCGCGGAACAGCTTGCAGGCGTAGCCGAAGACCAGCAGCTCCACGCGGCCTCCCACGACGCCGACGACGCCGCCTTCGCCGCCGCTCCCGCTCGGGCCGCCGGCCGAGGCCGCCGCTGACGGGAGAGGTCCCGCCGAGCCCAGCGTCCGCCCGGCAGGCGCCGCCGCCGCCGCGGCCTCCGCCCCGCTCGGCCGCCCGGCGTACATGGCCCGAAGAAGTCGCCGCTGGAGAACCGGAGGAGAAGGAAGAGCCGCCTCACCGCCACCCCGCGCCCGGCAGTCGCCGCTGCGGCCTCCCTGACGCCGCCATCGGCCGCGAGAAAATGGCGGACGAAGACCACTTCCGGTCCGAGGCGGCGGGGGGAGGAAGAACGCCCGGAAGTGTTTCGCGGACCGCAGGCTCGAAAAACCTTCTCGGCCGATTCGTCACGAGCTGAGGCGGTTTGGGGAAAAAAAAAACAAAAATAAAAAAAAAGTCCGAACGGCGCGCCGAGCGTTCGAGGAAGGGCGAGGCAAAGGGGGGTGGGTGGGCTTTCTTACAGAGACGAAGATGGGAATTAATTTAAGGTTAAAAAAAAGTACGCCGCGGAGAGTGGCGGCGAAAGTGCGATCCCGAATAGGAAGTCCCAGGAGGAGCGAGGAAATGAAGGGGGCGGGGTTTCAGTGAAGGGAGGGGGAGGAGGAGCATCAAAGGACTTTGCAATCAGATTAAGATTTGCAGATTGTAAGATAGATAGATAGATAGATAGATAGATAGATAGATAGATAGATAGATAGATAGATAGATAGATAGATAGATAGATAGATAGATAGATAGATAGATAGATAGATGATAGATAGATAATGGATGGATATAGACACACAGATATGATAGATGGATCGATATAGACAGACATATGATAGAAATGGATGGATGGATGATGGATGGATAGATGTAGACAGACAAATATGAGATAGATAGATAGATAGATAGATAGATAGATAGATAGATAGATGATAGATAGATAGATGATAGATAGATGATGGATGGATATAGACAGATATGATTTAGATAGATAGATCAATAGATACAAGAGATAGGTAGATAGATAGATAGATAGATAGATAGATAGATAGATAGATAGATAGATAGATAGATAGATAGATAGATAGATATAGACAGACATGATTTAGATGGATAGATTGATAGAGATAGACAGATAGATACATAGATATAGATAGATAGATGATGGATGGATATAGACAGATATGATGGATGGATAGATCGATATGGACAGACATATGATAGAGATGGATGGGTGGATGGATGATGGATAGATATAGACACATATTTTAGATGGATAGATTGATAGATATAGACAGATAGATAGATAGATAGATAGATAGATAGATAGATAGATGATAGATAGATAGATGATGGATATAGACAGAGATATGATTTAGATGGATCGATAGATATAGACAGAGATTAGATAGATAGATAGATAGATAGATGATGGATGGATATAGACAGATATGATAGACGGATGGATAGATCGATAGATATAGACAGACATATGATAGAGATGGATGGATGGATGATGGATGGATAGATATTGACAGACAAATATGATAGAGATAGATAAATAGAATAGATGGATGATGGATGGATTGATAGATATAGAGAGACAGACACAGATAGATTGAGATAGATAGATAACCTTTATTATCATTTTTTACTGTGGGCACAATGGCACACATTAAAAATGAAATGTAGTTGCTTGCTCTTATTTTGATGATGATGATGATGATTGCTGTTATTATTATTGATCCTCGCAGTCAGCCAGATGTTCAGACAGGATTTGGCATTTTTGTCTACCTATCGAGTCCTTACCAAGGACCTGGGATAGGCAGATGTGGATGTTTGAATTGATGGTGTTACAGATCTCGTCACAGGATGGAAGCTGTTTGCTATTGACTGATGGCGAATTTGTCAATGCCGATGGTGTTCAAGGGGTGCTCCAGTTGTTTTCGGATTGCACCCAAGGCGCCTATTACTATGGGTACTACCCTTGCTTGCCTTTGCCACAGTCTTTCTATTTGTAGGTCTTTGTATTTTGTTATCTTCTGCAGTTCTTTCTCTTCTATTCTGCTGTCTCCAGGTACTGCCACATCCACTATCCAGACTTTTTTGTCTTTCTTATGTGGCAAGCGCTTGTCTGTTTGAATTCTAAAGTCCCAGAGCAATTTAACTCTTTCTTCATCATCATCATCATCATGTTTATTATGTTTATTATTTGCTAAAAAAAACCTGGAAGTCAATCCTTTTATTTCTTACCACCCCCCCATTTACCCTGCACTTTTCCCCTTCCTTTCCCCTTCCCCATTTTCCCACTATTTTCATTTTCTTTTGCATTTTATATCCTGATAAACTTAATAAAAGTTTTCAAAAACGGAAAAGAGTTGCAGATTGTATTTATAGCATTATTATATTTAGGGCAGCAGTGACTAATGCCCCCAACTGTGGTCATAAGTTGAGGACTACTATAACAATATGCCCTACCCACTCACACCTTCATTATAAAGGTGCTATCTTTGCTTTAAAGCAGTGATTCTCAATCTCTGGGGCTTTCAACACTTGTAGACTTCAACTCCCATAATTCCCAGCCATGCGGACTTCAAGTCCTAGAACTCCCTGTTATACTTGATCTCACTGAGCCTTTGAGGTCTGTGACATGTTGACAAAACAGTGCAAGCCTAATTTCCTTTGAAAGAGTTACTTTTGCCCAGAATCTGGTAAATTCTGAGGGATTCTGCAATCAATCCTGTTCTAGGCCTATCAAATATATATATACTTGTGGAGCAAAACATACAGCTATAGATGGATCGGGACGCGGTGGCTCAGTGGGTTAGGACACTGAGCTTGTCGATCAGAAGGTCGGCAGTTTGGCGGGTCGAATCCCGAGTGCCACGTAACAGAGTGAGCGCCTGTTACTCGTCCCAGCTTCTGCCAACCTAGCAGTTCGAAAGCATGTAAAAAATGCAAGTAGAAAAATAGGGACCACTCCGGTGGGAAGGTAACAGCGTTCCGTGCACCTTTGGCGTCTAGTCATGCCGGCCATGCCGGACAAGCGCTGGCTCTTCGGCTTTGAAACGGAGATGAGCACTGGCCTCTAGAATTGGAAACGACTAGCACGCATGTGCGGGGGAACCTTTACCTTTACCTTTATAGATGGATATAAAATTCCTTCCTTGCATTTAGTGGACTGGACTCGCACTTAAAAGCTGCTTCTTGATGGAGGGATTGTAGGCTTAGGCGATTTGCAAATATTGGCACTCAAACTCTGCATCTAATGCCACTTTGCATTTTCAAAGCCTGCCAAAGCACAATGTTGACTTAGGTATAAATTTCCATTTAGCCTTGTATGCTTTTTTTGTGTGTGCCTTTTGTCCTCTGCTGAATTGTTTTCCCACCTGCTTTGGAAAAAGGGAAAAAAGGAAAAGGCTGTTTGGCGGAAGAGCAGGATAAATTCTACCTCATCACCTAGTTGAAATAAATAGAATTGGTTGAATCACTGCAGCTTTATACCACATTGGTGAAGCCACACTTGAAATACTTCATCCTGTTCTGGTACCCATGATACAAAAAAAGATGTTGAGACTCTACAAAAAGTGCAGAGAAGAGCAACAAAGAAAACTTGGGATCTGGAGGATAAAACATACGAAGAACAGATGCAGGAGATCAACCCTGACTGCTCTTTAGAAGGCCAGATCCTGAAGTTGAAACTCAAAGACTTTGGCCACCTAACGAGAAGGAAGGACTCACTGGAGAAGAGCCTAATGCTGGGAAAGGTGGAGGGCAATAGAAGAAGGGGACGACAGAGAATGAGGTGGCTGGATGGAGTCACTGAAGCAGTAGGCGTGAGCTTAAATGGACTCCAGAAGATGGTAGAGGACAGGAAGGCCTGGAGGAACGTTGTCCATAGGGTCGCGATGAGTCGGACACGACTTTGCAGCTAACAACAACAAAAAGTTTAATGAAAAGAAGGACTTGGGGTGACATGTTAGTAGTCTTCCAGTACTTGAGGGGCTGTCACAGAGAAGAGGAGGTTGACCTATTCTCTAAAGCACAACAGGTAATGGATGGAAAGTCATCAGAGTGATCCAACCCAGAAGCAAAGAGAAATTTCCCGACAGTGAGAAAAATTAACCAGTGGAATGGCTTGCCTCCAGAAGTTGTAGGCTTTTAAGAAGAGACTGGACAGCCATTTGTCCAAAATGGTATAGGGTTTCCTGCTTGAGCAGGGGGTTGGACTAGAAGACCTCCAGGGTCCCTTCCAGTCCTGTTATTCTATGTTCTAATTCTTTCAAGATCAAGGAAGGCGATTTGTGAATATGGAGTGGCTCTCTCTCTATTTGAGATTTTCCCAACTCTTTATTTTCACACATACCCCCTTTCTCCCTTTCAATCCTGTCTTCTCTTCCTCCCTTGGCTATTTGGCCAGCTAACTATTTAAAGCAGGAAGATGCACAATGCAATTCACCAGCACAGCCCCAGAGTGTCACCTCCGTAGGTCAAACAAGGAAATGTGATTTCTTTGAGCTACATCTGAAATGTTCCCCTCCTGAGGTTGCTGAATTGTATTCTCTGCATTCTTCTAGAGACTGTTGTTGTTAGTTGCGAAGTCGTGTCCGACCCATCGCGACCCCAAGGACAACCTTCCTCCAGGCCTTCCTGTCCTCTACCATCTTCTGGAGTCCATTTAAGCTCACACCTCCTGCTTCAGTGACTCCATCCAGCCACCTCCTTCTCTGTCGTCCCCTTCTTCTCTTGCCCTCAATCTTTCCCAGCATTAGGCTCTTCTCCAGTGAGTCCTTCCTTCTCATTAGGTGGCCAAAGTATTTAAGTTTTAGCTTCAGGATCTGGCCTTCTAAAGAGCAGTCAGGGTTGATCTTAAATAGAAGCCTATTTAACTTCTAGAGACTAGGGACATCGAAAGAAGCAACCTGTGAAAAGCCATGGTTTAAATATTGTACCAAACCACTTTCTTTTTGGACAAGCAGAATGAAAACCACCAGTGTAAATAGGATAATGATGATGATGATGATAATGATAATGATGATGATAATAATAATAATAATAATAATAATAATAATAATAATAATAATAATAATAATACCTTGAGAAGGACTCAAAAGGTGGATGAAAATACTAAATAAAGTCTTAACATCTGGCTGACTGTGCAATTAACCAAAATAGCTGTTACCTATTGGGCCATCTCTTGAATACTATGAAATATAGAACAATAAAAGGCTGCATGTGCTACAAAATGGAATAAAAGGCACAATGAAAAGAAAACGCAGATCATATTTCTGTGTCACCCCAGCAATTTACCCCAATCAGATATGATAACCACTTACGTAGTTCTCACTTGGACTCTTTTGTTCAGATAAAGGCCATATTATATGTAATTTTGAGGTTTGGACCGCACACGCTAAATTAGGCACCAGAAAAACCTTTAATTGTCCCACAGCCTTGCCATATTTCTGGAGTTTTATGGCTGTTGGGAATAGAATCACTTTCACCTAATCTCCGAAGTTTTCCCTTTGATCATCCAAGTTTTAATTCTCTCTCTCTCTCTCTCTCTCTCTCTCCAGCCCACAATTATTAAGAAGATAGTATAGGATCAGCTAAACCTGTTAGGAAGAAATACTAATCTTTTGGTTCCTATTTATTAATAATCATATTTATAAGGCCGCCCATCTTACGCAATGCAGCCTTGGGCAGCCTAGGATGGGGCTTTTCAACCTTTTCACCCATTGTACCACTTTTAGGATATGGCAACATCTTAGTTCCACAGTCACCTAGCAAGGTGTCAAAAACCTGATGACCCCCCCAAAAAAGGAAAAAAGTGATGAAGTACCGGTAGCCCTCGACTTACAACCGTTTGCTTAGTGACTGTTTGAAGTTACAATGGCCCTGAAAAATGTGCCCCCCCAAGCCACAGCTGAGCAAGACACCTGCCTGCCCACCTGGCGGCGCTCTTCCTCCTGTCCGAGGTTTTCATTGTTGTGAGCATTTCTGTTGAGGATTGGCAGTGGGGGTGGGGTGGGGGGGTGTTTGGTTTTTATTCTCCCCGTCTGCTGGGTGGTTGCAGCAGGGTTTGGTCACTTCACATGACCCTGGGACACTGTGACCATCATAAATATGAACCAGTTGCCAAGCATCTGCATGTAAATCACAAGACCCTGGAGATGCTGCAACATTCCAACTGATCGGCGCTTCTTCTGGGCTCAGCAGAAGCTCCAGGATCAGCGCCGAGCTCCAGCTGGATCCTGGGGCTTCCGCTGAGCCCTGTCAGCCCTGCAGCTCCAGCCGTCTCTCGCTCAGGCTTGTGCAGTGCTGCCACCGGTTCAGCTCATTCCCCTCCCCCACTACCACTTTTCTAGGGTGGTTGCGTGCCACCTGCCAGGTGCCAATGTACCACAGGTGGTACCCGTACCACTGGTTGAAAAGCCCTGGCCTACGAAACAACCATACAAACAATTTTTAATGGCATTCAAAAGCGCTTTCGATTAGGCGTTTGACCTCATCTGTCGCTCCTTGTTTATTTGTTTGTTCATTCATCCATTCACTCATTCTGCAAAATCTTAGGTGGGCTGTTCATCTTAACCAAACAATTCCAGACAGTTAACAAGGCACACGATCAGAGGCACGCCTACCGAACGATCAATAAAAAGCACCGGTTAACTACCATCCTGCCTGCATTTGTAAGGGCTTGCAAACGGACGTGTGCAAAGTTTGCAGGAAAAAAAAATGTAAAAATTGCTATCGAGTTTTGTACTGAATTTGTTGACAATACCTTCTCCTCTTTGGTGTTCCTTTGTTTGACAATGAACGGCACGCCAAAGACATTATTTCTGTATAAATAAAAGCATAAAACACTTGTTTCATATTATACCCCCCCCCACCCTCCCTGCCCTCTCTGTTCGAGTTTTGTCTTTCGGCTCTCTTATGACTGCAGTTGCTATGGAAACATTTGAGCTTCGTGCCAACCTCCCCCTCTGCCTGTTTTAAACTCAGAATTTTGGCTTCCGATGAGCGAGCAAAGGATGGCGTTTATGAAGTCCATCAAGCCGAGACACAAACTCTTTCCCTGTGATTTTGTGTGCACGTGCATAGTTGCAATAATAATATTTCGTCTCGCATGTTCTTTCCCTACCCTGAAAGGCAATTAAACAAGACAATCTTTCATCTTAAAAGAAGAGCCAAACCCAAGACAACAACAACAACAACAACAACAACAACAACAACAATAATAATAATAATAATAATAATAATAATAATAATAGATGCAATGCCTCTAAGAAACATTGTAAGTTTTAGAAACATTGTAACAAAGGTTTCCTGCTTGAGCGGGTGGGTTGGACTAGAAGACCTCTAAGGTCCCTTCCAACTCTGGTACAGGTAGTCCTCCTCTTACAATCACAATGATGCCCAACATTTCTGTTTTTTAAGTCAGACATTTGTTAAGTGGATTTTGTCCCATTTTGCGACCTTTCTTGCCATGATTGCTGCAGTGGATAAGTTGGTAACATGGCTGTTAAGTGGGTCTGGCTTCCCCATTGACTTTGCTTGTCGGGAAGTTCACAGCAGGGGATCCTGTGACCTTGGGACATAGCAACCGTCATAAATACGAGTCAGTTGCCAAGCGTCAGAATGTTGTTCACATGACCCTGGGGATGCTGTAGTCATCGCAAGTGTGAAAAACAGTCATGAGTTACATTTTTCTGTCCTGTTTTGAGAGAGAGAGAGAGAGAGAGAGAGAGAGAGAGAGAGAGAGAGAGAGAGAGAGAGAGAGAGAGAGAGAGAGATGGAAATCTAAGTTATATTTCATACTTATCAATAATCTCTGGTTTACTATTCAGTTCATGACTCTAATATGTTTGGGTTGACGGTACTTTGCCATCCATCTGATCACATGCATCCATAGCTTTGCTCATCAGATTGTAAGTCATCCATTTGCTAATATGGTTAAAAGCACAAGGGCGCGTTCCTAGCGGGATTCCAAATTAAATCTTCTCCCAGACCCTTGGCATTGCCAGCTGTTCAGAATCAATCCTACCCCGGCAATCGCATTTTTCTAGCCCTGTCTCTCAAATCCATTAAGAATAACAGCTCCTGAACAATAAAACAAGTTTCCTTCCATTCATTAAGGAGAGTGAATCCGTGGCATACGCTATGGGCCCGATATAACTCTCTGGAGAGTTCGGCGCCAAGCAATTACTCAACTCGCTAATTAACTGACCAAATAATATAATTCCTGTCTGTTTTGTCACTGTCATTTTGCCAGACCCTAAAGGAGCAGAGTTGGTCCCTTTCCATTATTATCTCATGTCTCATAAAACACTCGTGTAATTGAGCCAGGTTAGAATTTTAGCGGATAAAACATGGCGGCAGAGAGAGAGAGACAGACAGACACACACACACAGAAAGACAGACAGAGATACAGAAACACACACACACACAGAGAGAGAGAGACAGACAGACAGAGACAGACAGAGAGAAAGAGATAGAGACACGCAGAGAGAAAGGCAGAGAGAGAGAGAGAGAGACAGAGAGAGGAAGAAGAGGATGAGGAGGAGGAAGAGGAGGAGGAAGAAGAGAGGGAGGGAGGAAAAAGGGAAGAAGAGAGAGAAAGCAGAAAGAAGGAAAGAAGGAAGATAATTAAAAGTAGTTATAAAACGCTGCTTCATACACGTCGACGTAACTTTCAAGGGAAAGGTAGCTTAACTAGAAATACAGCATTTTTCAATAGGTGAAAAGATAAATTAATATGTTCCTGGTTGTTTGGAGGCCTAACTCCCAATAGATAGCATCTAATCTCTCCTGCTTTCCTTTCCAGCGTACATCCTCTTTAACAGAGCATACGATCATTCAAGAATTAACTTTTTTATTTATTTATTTATTTATTTTATTGAATTTGCATACCGCCCTATTCCCGTAGGACTCAGGGCGGTTTACAGGGCAGGTAAAACCATGAAATACAAAAAATTAAAATCAATTAAAACAATTAAATTAAATTCAAGCCCCAAGAGTAAATCTAAAACCCAGTTAAATTAACAACCCCCACAGTCTGGACCAAACAGATCGAAGAGCCAAGTTTTCAGGTCCCGGCGAAATGAGCGAAGGTCGGGGGCAGTCCTAAGTTCTGTGGGTAGCAGCTCCTGATCTAACGAGGACATTTGTTTTTCAGCTTTATGAAAAAATTCCTTTCATTGAGCCACCACCAATGCAGTGGTGGGATTCAGCCGGTTCGCAACACTTCAGCAGAACCAGTAACTAATTTTTTGTTGCCCAGGCCCAGAATGGACTTCCAGAAGCAGCATCTGGACAGAGAACTGGTTGTTTACCTATCTGAATCCTACCACTGCACCAACGATTTATCAACGCAAGCCACGAGACCTCACGTAGAAGGACAATCTGCGGCTTCCACTAGGTGGGCTGGCAACTCTTCCTTGGGAGCAAAATCCACTGCTGACATCTTACTCTCCAAAATGTCCTCAGGCCTTTTGAGATATACAGAATCCAGGCTGGATATTTCCTGCCATTGTGCACCTCCCAAAATGCCAGTTTAAGATCGAACTCAGGATCCCCTGGAACAGTAAAGAAGAACTGGGTCTTCTCCATCTTGACCGGGGGTCTTCAAACTGGGCCCTTTGATGACTTGTGGACTTCAGCTCCCAGAATTCCTCAGCTAGTGTGCCTGGCTGAGGAAATCTGGGAGTTGACGTCCACGAGTCATCAAAGGGCCAAGTTTGAAGACCCCTGATGTTGACCCATCAAGATTGCAATTCTGCTCTCCAAGGTGCTGAAGCCCGACTGCCTTCAGCACCTTGGAGAGCAGAATGCAATCCAGATGCTGTTTCTGCCATTACAGATAGCCCTTGACTTATGACCACAATTGAGCCCAAAATTTCTCTTGCTAAGCGAGACTGTCATTAAGTGAAATTTGCTATTGTATCCTTTTGTTTGTTCTCTAATCCATGTGCAGGTCTTTCTCTCCTGTCTCATGGTGCCGAGCTTGTGTCTTTCCATGGCTCTTTAAGCCGTTCACATCTGCCAAACCGCATTGGACCAGTCTGGAAGATTATAGTTTATTCCTTCCACATGTCAATGCAACCTCAAAAAATGGCCTTCATTCCTGGAGGCCCTAAGACAACTCTTAAAACCTAGGACTTTTGACTCAGTTTTGGATCTGCAGAAATCCATAAAGATCCACAGAGACCAACTGCAGGATCCTCTTTACCCTGGATATAACAAATTAGCAGCATTCCTAAAAACACCCTGAGCTGTTAGGGAATGTTAATTACATCCATTGCATGAATAAGTGGATCCGTTGCTCAGTGCCAGCATGGACGCAGCCTGAATGCCTGAGTCTGCAGAGATTTGTTTGCCCTTAAAAAAACATTTAAAAATAAAAATTAAAAAAAGTCAGGAACTACTGTTTTCCTTTGATCCTCTGCTTTCGTTTCTGTATTTTTTTTTATTATCACCATCCTGTCCGGCTGACAGATCTTCCAGAGCTTTGCTGCAGCCAGACCAAACAATTATGATGACATTGAATGCCTCATTATCAGGTTGAAAAACATGACAAAATGATAAAGGGAACCGAATATTTAGGGGGGCACTGAGATGGGCTGTCTTTTGGTCACTCCGCAGCTGATGCTCCTCTCCATTTTTTGGGGGGTGTGGGGGGGGGGCGCGGGGAGGAAGGGAAGGGCAGAATGATCAAAGAGATCTTCCAGGCAGGAAATGAGAGAGGGTGATGGAAATGAACGTCGTCGAAGTCATCAAAATAGGAAAGTCCTTTTACTCCATTGTGGTGTGCTTGCTTGGAAAAGGTTTTGACAAGTGAATAATGGCCGCAGCATTCCCACCCAAGGCCCCCCCTCCCCTAACGCCTGCAGAGAAATCCTGACGAGGCAAATGGAGAGATGACAACTTCCAATGAATTTGTGGCAGGTTAATTGCTCTGGGTCGCCTTGCAAACTGGGCAAAGTGTGATGATGCACCAGAAGCATCATTTATTTATTTATAAAATTTATTGGCTGCCCATCTTACCTCTGGGCAGCTGAAAAGGTAAAGGTAAAGGTTCCCCCGCACATGCGTGCTAGTCGTTTCTGACTCTAGGGGCCCGGTGCTCATCTCCGTTTCAAAGCCGAAGAACCAGCGCTTGTCCGAGGACGTCTCCGTGTGAAGGGATCTTGGAGGTCATCTAGTCCAACCCACTGCTCAGCAGGAGATCCTATATACCATTTCAGACAAGTGACTGTCCAGTCTCTTTTTAAAAGCCTCCAGTGATGGAGCACCCACAACTTCTGAAGGCAAGCCGTTCCACTGCTTAATTGTTTTCACTGCCTGGAAATTTCTCCTTAATTCTAGGTTGGATCTAATGTCTGGATTAAATACCTCCACCTCTTACATTACCAATTCTACAGGCACCTTCACCACCAGTTGATTGCCCCTTCTTTTATTTCAATCTCCACTCTGACACTCTGATGGCTTTTATTTGCAGCCTCTCTTTCAATAATCAAGAGAAATTTCTTTCTCTAAAAGCAGCAGAATGTTACTCTATTATGCGTAAGCTTCAGTCACAAAGGGTTGCTAATAATTCCAGAGAATAGTTTTGTGTTGTTCGGTTTGTTGATCGCACTTTTCTTGATCAATAACCAAAATAAAGTTTCTGTTTTGTCTGTCAGTGGGAAAAGAGAGGGAGGAGGAGGAGGAAGAGGATGAAAAAGAACAAACAAAACTCACTCTCAAACTGGTTCTCACCCAAACCGTACAGGCCTTGGCTTCTTAACACTTCAAAGCAAAAGAGAACATGTCTTATTTAACCCTGCTCTAGGGAAACATTTAATTAAAGATGGATGAGTCTACACACATTTCTCAAAACACCCAAAGAACCTGGGTGAGCTCTTGCCCGGCACCCAGCTTCTGTGCGTCTACAATTAGACTTTTTCCCTTTGACTTAAGCAGGAGGGGAGATCAGCAGAGAGTGGGTGGGTTCCACAAAAGCTTTTATCTCTGGGGGAAAAAACAACAGACTTTGTGTCCCCTTCCTTGTTACTAGGGAACGGGTGAACCCCGCCAGGTGTGGTACGTTCTCTTCTTCTGCAGTGGGACTAAAAAAAAAACAACCTTCTGATATGCAAAAATTATGGGCAGGCAGTCACATTAACTTTTAATACGTTCCTCTGAGTGCAGTGGAGACTTATCTAACGGAAACACAGGTCTTATTTTCGCTTTATTAAAATCGAACGCGCTGACTGCAGGGTCCGAAACGGGGCTTACGTCTTCTCGCTTCCCCCACCTTCTATAAAAGGTAAAGGTAAAGGTTCACCCGCACATGCGTGCTAGTCGTCTCCAACTCTAGGGGCCGGTGCTCATCTCCGTTTCAAAGCCGAAGAGCCAGCGCTTGTCCGAGGACGGCTCCGTCGTCATGTGGCCAGCATGACTGGACGCCAAAGGCGCATGGAATGCTGTTACCTTCCCACTGTAGCGGTTCCTATTTTTCTACTTGCATTTTTATGTGCTTTCGAACTGCTAGGTTGGCAGAAGCTGGGATGAGTAACAGGCGCTCACTCTGTTATGCGGCACTCGGGATTCGACCCGCCAAACTGCCGACCTTCTGATCGACAAGCTCAGCGTCCTAACCCACTAAGCCACCGCGTCCCTTGAGCCACCGCGTCCCACCCACCTTCTATAGAAAAGCAATAAAGATATGACATTGACTGATCTGTGCCCTCCCCATAACCCCAAAATAAGCTCAGAATTTTAGGAGAGGCATTAGGATTTTATGACAAGTGGCCCTCAGCAAGGGAGCCGTTCTCATTTGCTTATTGTAGACAGAACATTTTGACTCCTTACAAACTCCAGACAGCTGATGCTTCTGTTTGAACTCAGAACTGGCCATCGTTCCTCTGCAGTCATCTTTTCACGTGTCAAGACTCATGTGTTTTGGGGGGTTTTTTGCCCTTCTTCGTCCAACTTCATGCTTGAAACTCACAGGCAGTCCTCAACTTACAACAGTTCATTTAATGACTGTTTGAAGTTATAACGGCACTGAAAACAGTGACTCAGTACCGTTTTTCACGCTTACGGCCGTTGCAGCCTCCCCCCCCCCGTGGTCACGTGATCAAAATTTAGACAGTTGGCGACCGGCATGTACTTATGACGGTTGCTGCGTCCCGGGGTCATGTGACCCTCTTTTGTGACCTTTTGAGGAGCAAAGTCAAGGGGGAAGCTGGATTGACTTCACAACCGTGTGACTAGCTTCACAACTGCCGTGATTCGCTTAAGCACTGCAGAAAGAGAGGTCCTAAAATTGGGCAAAACTCAATGTTTGTCTTGTTTAGCCAGAGACATTTTCGGCTTAATTCAGTGGTGGGATTCAGCCGGTTTGCAGCACTTCAGCAGAACCGGTAGCTAATTTTTTGTTGCCCAGGCCCAGAATGGACTTCTGGAAGTGGCATCAGCGCAGAGAACCAGTTGTTCACATATTTGAATCCCACCTCCCACCACTGGAAGAAGGCATAAGAGAGATAGCAAATGAAGGGAGGGAGGGAGGGAGGGAGGGAGGAAGGAAGGAAAGAAGGAAGGAAGGAAGGAAGGAAGGAAGGAAGGAAGGAAGGAAGGAAGGAAGGAAGGAAGGAAAAAGGCAGTGGTGGGATTCAGCCAGTTTGCACTACTTCAGCAGAACCGGTAGCTAATTTTTTGTTACTCAGGCCCAGAATAGACTTCCGGAAGTGGCAACCATGCAGAAGAACCTGTTGTTCACCTATTTCAGACATGTCAAACACAAGGCCCGGGGGCCGGATCTGGCCCGTGAAGTGGTTTCATGTGGCCCGTGAAGCCATCCTGCAAACAGTGAGGGAACGGCCCCCACTGCCTTGGCCCCGGCCCAGAGACCCTCCTCCTGCCAGAGACCCTCAGATCTGTCCCACTCCTGCCCAGGCCCCATAGGCACCCTTGACACGATGTAGAGCTGGCCACGCCCACCCAGTAGGCCACGCCCACCCTGGCCATACCCACCCAGCCCCCCCCCTGAGGGCAACCTCAATGCTGATGTGGCCCTCAGTGAAATTGAGTTTGACACCCCTGACCTATTTGAATCCCACCACTGGCTTAATTGTAGAACTACCTCTATTTGGTTATGTGTTATAATTTAGGGTGCCCGATAGGCTTTAAATCAAGTCGTCTGCCTGCCCTCCTCTCCTTCATTGTATTGTTTTGTGGATCAACTGCGAGAAAGAAAAAAAATGGCCATTTGGAGCCCAAGCAAAGATATTAGTTTCCTTCATCCACTGAAAATTTCATCAACATCTCTTGGAGAGAAAGAGGGTTTTTTAAAAATAAAATAAAATAAAATAAGAGAAAAACTAATTTTGCTGATGCTGCTTTCTTTTGCCTCCTCTCACCCTGATCTTTGATTGATGCCCTGTCCTTTAATATCATTTGACCCGTTTAGCACCTTTTGGCTGACATTTCTCTCATCTCCAATTTCAAAGGCTACATGCTGCAATCTCCCAGGCTCATCCTTCAGCCCACGCGAAACAGCAAAGCACTGTTCCTTTGAATAGCTCGAAGCAATTCTTCAACATCCAAAGATAGACAGTATCTTTCTCTGCCTTCTTCTTGAGTTGTCTGGTCTTCCTCGAGGACACAGCTGATTCCAGTTTGAAGGATCTCTGGGTAAACTCCCTTCCGTGGGGCTGCTCAAAAGGGGCAGCCCCATTGGGTAAACTCTCTTCAATGGGGCTGCTATACGCCAAAGGCGTGTGGGAAGAATCCAGAGAAAGAAATATTTTGAGGAATATTAAAAAGGCAGGATGTATTTCCCCAAAGGAATAATGGAGAAGATCTTTAAAAAGACAGAAACCAGCCCCAGCCTCCTTCCCTGCCCCCCCCCGCAAGAAAACTCAGCGGAAACCAGCTTTTAGAAATGCAGATGTGATAATCCTTTCAGAAAGGTTGGAGCCAGGAAACTAGAAATTGATGAAATTAGGAAGACAAATACCCCCAAAATCTACATACCCACTATCAGAATACCAAAAGAGCCTTGGTGGAGCAGTGGGCTAATGCCTCCTTAAGTAACACCAGCTGCCTGCCATTAGTGCAGGTTCGAGTCCCACCAGGCTCAAGGTTGACTCAGCCTTCCATCCTTCCGAGGTAGGTAAAATGAGGACCCAGATTGTTGGGGGCAATTAAGCTGACTTTGTAATAATGCCGCTTGGGGGTGTGTGTGGAAGCCCTAATAAGCAGGCATATACATAGAATGAAGGCTATTGCTAAGCACATTGGTTTGTGCTTAAATTGTAAGCCGCCCTGAGTCTTCGGAGAAGGGCGGGATATAAATAGGATTAAAATTTTAAAAAAAATTAAAAAAAAATAAAAGGACACACTGAGACTCAGGTCAAAGTACATGACACAGGAAATACAAAGCCTCAAACAGGAACAGGAAACAACCTCAAAAGCCCCAGGAGGTATAAAAACCCACCACTCCCTACTACTACATGTGGTCAGTTTTTCCAGAGCCATCTTTCTGTCTGGCTCTCCTCTTCAATAAACTACAACCTTCTTTCTAAAGCAGTCTCCATTTTGTTTATTCCTGGCTTAGACTGGACCTTGATGAAGATTATTTTTTTTCAACTGGTCGCATAGAACGCTGTTACCTTTCCACCAAAGTGGTACCTATTTATCTACTCGCATTTGCGTGTTTTCGAACTGCTAGATGGGCAGGAGCTGGGGCGAGGAATGGGAACTCACCCTGTCGCATGGCGCTCAGGTCAAAAGAGCAGTCCCAGCAGCTTAAATTACCTGCCATCATTACTACCCATCATACTGTCAGTAAGGGCATGATGGCTCGGCAGTTAAAGAACCTGAGCTTGTCAGCTGGAGAGCTGACAGCCCAGGCTTGAGTCCGATCTCCATGGAATGGGATGAGTTCCCGTTGCTTGCCTCAGCTCCTGCCCACCTAGCAGTCCGAAAGCATGCAAATGTGAGTAGATAGGTATCACTTCGGTGGGAAGATAACAGCGTTCTGTGCACCTTTGGTGTATAGCCATGCTGGTCACATAACCATGGAATATGTCTTCAGATAATGCTGGCTCCCTCGACCAAGAAACGGAGATGGGCACTGTGCCCTAGATTCAGACACGACCGGACTCAACCTTAACCTTCACTACTGCCAGTACAGCATTGCTCTAATGCATTCAGGGAAATCATAAAGGTGCCTAGGTCCAAGCACTGAGGGCTTCCCAAAGAATCAACAGACAAAAAAAAAGATCCAGGTGAACTAAGATCATGAAATTGAGGGTGGGAGAAATTCATTTCTGGTACTGACATCCTTACAAGTTGCATAAAGATTGTGAATGACTCCAAGCTTACAAGACATGATGAACTACAATTCCCAAAAGGCTTGATGGTAGTCTGGATTACCTTAAAGGGCTAAAATGTGGTGCCTTCAGAGATATGTTGTTGTCTACATGGCTTAACAGAATAACAGAGCTGGAAGGGACCTCAGAGGTCTTCTAGTCCAACCCTCTGCTCAAGCAGGAAAGCCTAAACCATTCCAGACAAATGGTTGTCCAATCTCTTCTTAAAAGTCTCCACTGCTGAAGCACCCACAACTTTTGGAAGCAAGTTGTTCTACTGGTTAATTGTTATTACTGTCAGGAAGTAAAATATATTGACCCCCTTAGTTCTAGGTTGCTTCTCTCCTTGACTAGTTTCCATCCGTTGCTTCTTGTCCTGCCTTCAGGCGCTTTGGAAAATAGGTTGACCCCCTCTTCTATGTGGCTTGGTAGGTTCAGAACCATAGAAATGGGGACTTTTATTTTGCTTCTGAGATAAGTACCTAAAGAAAAAGCAATATATTTTATTCACACATTCAATTATCTGGGGATTATGCATCGAGGTTTGGAGAGAGAAAAAAAGAGAATGGTATTTTATCTCATCTGTCATCATGAAACATGTTTTGCTGCTTATTTTCTTTTTAACTCAAAAACTCTCGTTAGGCCAAAGTTAATATTCTGCAAGCCTAGAATTTACATCAGGGGGAAAAAACCCTCATTATTCCAGTGATAATTTGCCACACCAGGTAATTAGGAAGAAAACTGCAGGGTTTTCTCTGAGTCAAAAATTGTCCTGTGACAATGAATCCTTGAGAACATCAAGAGGAAATAGATTTTTGTGGGGTTTTTTTTTAATGGGGGAGATGTCAGGTGCAAAGAATCCGAGCCATGTGTTAAGATGCAGTTTAGAAGATTCCTCTACACAAGAATCCAGTCAACTGGCACCAGATAAGGGTCAATGGAACTCAAGATGGGCTGGACATGGACCGATTATGGCAATGTAATGAGTCTAGGCTGATGACTTGCTTAACTCCACCTCCAGCTTTACCTCCACTTCTCCAACAGGAGAGCTTTGTATTTGATTCATGTATTCCTTTTCCTGCTACCCCTGCCCCCGTCAAACCTTGCCAATCAACAGCCTAAGCCAAAGCAGGAATTTGAAGTCCAAGTCCTAATTTTACAGCCTTTGACTGGATATTGTACTGGAGGCGGTATCTGCTGACGTTTAGTTCAATCTCCTGAAAGAGAGGTCTCTATTCATGATTGCAGAGTGAATCTGAAGCATCTCTTCAGATATTTAAGTTTTGGAAACTATCTCTTTCTTATTGAAGTGTTCACTTAATTCAAGAGGGATGACACACTCTGTCTGCCTGTAGCAGGAATGAGGCTGGAATCTAAAAATACTTTATTATGAAGTGGCTCCCCACTCTAAAACAGCTGGAAAATTATCACTATTGGGTCAGCTAACAATTAGGAACTTTTGTAGATAAGGGTTGGAGCGTATGGTCTGGCCATTTTTCTGTCTCAGAAGAAAGAGAAAAATTTTTGGGTCCATTTCCCATACCGAGAGAAAAGAAAGAGAAAATCAAGGGACGTTTGGATAGTGAATGCCACGGTAAGAATAAACCACACCGTCACGAGGCATCGCATCACACACAAAGTCTCAAGGTTGATAGACAAAAGCTTTTTAAGCAACTCTCAACTGAAAAACCAGAAAGGCACCAGAAATAGCAACACTTACTGTATATTTTAACCTTCATCAAATAAGCCAGCTTTATAGTATAACAGGCGATCTTAAGAGAAATTTCTGAGTGCGTTGTTGCCAAATATCCTGCTGCGGCGTCTCAGGGGGTTGGGAGTGGGAGGCACCGTTTTACGGTGGTTCTCCTCCTACCTCCAGGGCCCCTCGCAGTCGGTGTTGACGGGAGGGCAGAGATCCGCCCCGAGGCCTCTCATTTGTGGAGTCCCTCAGGGGTCGGTTCTCTCGCCTCTCCTGTTCAACATCTATATGAAGCCGCTGGGCGAGATCATTCGTGGTTTCGGGGTGGGGTATCATCAGTACGCTGATGATACCCAACTTTTTCTTTCCACCCCGAACCAACCCAGTGATGCCCTCTCCGTGATGTCCCGGTGCCTGGAGGCGGTTCAGGTCTGGATGGGGAGAAACAGGCTTCGTCTCAATCCCGCCAAGACTGAGTGGCTGTGCATATCGGCATCTCGGGCTAACCAGACTATTCCACCTCTAACGATGGGGGGTGAGGTGTTACCCCCCGTTGATAGGGCTCGCAACTTGGGCGTCCTCCTGGATTCACGACTCAATTTTGAAGATCACATAGGAGCCGTGACCAGGGGGGCTTTTGCACAGGTTCGCCTGGTGCTCCAGTTGCGTCCCTATCTGGACCGAGACGCCCTACGCACAGTTACTCATGCGCTCGTGACCTCCCATTTGGACTACTGTAACGCTCTCTACATGGGGCTGCCCTTGAAGACCACTTGGAGGCTTCAACTGGTGCAGAATGCGGCCGCACGAGTTGTAATGGGGGTCTCCCGATACTCCCATGTAACACCTCTACTCCACGAGCTGCATTGGCTTCCGGTTGCCCTCCGGGTGAAATTCAAGGTGCTGGTTATTACCTATAAAGCCCTACATGGCCTGGGTCCGGGGTATTTGAGGGAACACCTGCTGCTGGCATCAAATGCCCTTCGCCCAGTGCGCTCCCACAGGGAGGGTCTGCTCAGGGTCCCACTGGTAAGAGATTGCCGGCGGGTGACACCCAGGGATAGGGCCTTCTCAGTGGGGGCGCCTGCCCTCTGGAACCAGCTGCCAGTGGAGCTGAGGACTGCCCCCGACCTCCGGTCATTCCGCCGGGGCCTGAAGACCTGGCTCTTCGAGCTCTCGGGCCCAGGCTGAGGAGTAATTTATTTTAATCGGGGTTTTAATTGCACAGGGTTAGTTGAATCTTTTTTAAATTGGTTTTAACTTTTGTATTGCTGGTTTTTTAACTCCCTGTAAACCGCCCTGAGTCCTCAGGGAAAGGGCGGTATATAAATGTAATAAAATAAAATAAATAAAATAAATAAATTCTTCCAAAGTTAAAATTCTTGCCTCCCATTCTGCTCTTAGTGAGTCTTTTCTCTTTTAATTATAATCTTAAACTCTTTCTGGTTGCCTTTCGTGTCCGGCTTTCAAAGTCTGCTCTTATGATGTATTTTTCCTTCTAATCCACAGCATTTTCCCATGAGAAGATTTCTTATACTTCGATTCAAGACCTTCATATATTTTTAATAAGGTTTTAAACAACCCACTGGAAGGATTCTTATAATCACTTTCAACATCTTATTTCCAATTCCTCGGGCCCCCTTCCTCCGTTTTAAAACTTTCCAAAATTAATGTTCTAATTTATCCTTTTGCTGTTTATTTCAGGCTACTTAAAAAAATATATTCTTAAACTTACATGAAATTTCTTTTGCTAAGGATTGAAAGAGAATCATCCATGTGACTGACATTTTGAAAGTTCTTAATTCCAAGAAGCAGCTAACAAGCCATTTCTAGAAGTTATTAGGAAAATTAGTGGGTGATCTCAGTTTGAAGGTTGGTCAAAGCTGACGTTACTTTGGCTGGCAGTGGTCTAAAACTTGTCAGAGACTGTTTTATGGTCTGCCCAAAAGTATTAACTGTTCGGAGCACTTATGGGCTATCCATTGCCCTCCCCTTTATCTGGGGAGGAATTTCAAGGCATCAATCCATTCATTTAACAGAACAACAGAGTTGGAAGGGACCTTGAGGGTCTTCTAGTCCAACCCCCTATTTAAGTAGGAAACCCCGTACCATTTCAGACAAGTTGCTTTCCAATCTCTTCTTAAAAACTGCCAGTGTTAAAGCATCCACAACTTCTGGAGGCAAGTTGCTCTACTGATTGTTCTCACTGTCAGGAAATTTCTCCTTAGTTCTAGGTTGCTCCTCTCTTTGATTAGTTTCCATCTGTTGCTTCTTGTCCTGCCTTCAGGTGCTTTGGAGAATAGGTTTTTTTTTTAATTCCATTTATATCCCGCCCTTCTCCGAAGACTCAGGGCGGCTTACAAGCTTAGCAGTAGCCTTCATTCTATGTAGGTAAAGGTAAAGGTTCCCCCGCACATGCATGCTAGTCGTTTCCGACTCTAGGGGCCGGTGCTCATCTCCGTTTCAAAGCCGAAGAGCCAGCGCTCATCCGAGGACGTCTCCGAGGTCATGTGGCCGGCATGACTAGACACCAAAGGCGCACAGAACGCTCTTACCTTCCCACCGTAGTGGTCCCTATTTTTCTACTTGCATTTTTACATGCTTTCGAACTGCTAGGTTGGCAGAAGCTGGGACGAGTAACAGGCGCTCACTCTGTTACGCGGCACTCGGGATTCGACCCGCCAAACTGCCGACCTTCTGATCGACAAGCTCAGCGTCCTAACCCACTAAGCCACCGCGTCCCTTCATTCTATGTATATGCCTGCTTATTAGGGCTTTCACACACACCCCAAGTGGCATTATTACAAAGTCAGCTTATTTCCCCCAACAATCTGGGTCCTCATTTTACCTACCTCGGAAGGATGGAAGGCTGAGTCAACCTTGAGCCTGGTGGGATGCGAACCTGCACTAATTGCAGGCAGCTGGTGTTACTTAAGGAGGCATTAGCCCACTGCTCCACCAAAGCTCTGTTAACCCAGTGGTGGGATTCAGATGTGTGAACAACCAGGTTAACCCAGTGGTGGGATTCAGATATGTGAACAACCAGTTCCCTGTGTGGATGCCGCTTCCGGAAGTCCATTCTGGGCCTGGGGAACAAAAAATTAGCTACCGGTTCTGCCGATCTGGTGTGAACTAGCTGAATCCCACCACTGGGTTGACCCCCTCAAATATTGGAACATTGCTATCATGTCTCCCCTAGTCCTTCTCTTCTTTAATCCCTGCAAACATTCTTCATATGTTTTAGCCTCCAGTCCTCTAAATCTTCTTTGATGTTCTTCTCTGCACTCTTTCCAGAGTCTCTACATCTTGTTTATGTCATGGCGACTAAAACTAAATGCAGTTTTCCAAGTGTGTGGCCTTACCAAGGCCTTATAAGCTGGTATTAACTCTTCACACTTCACACTTCTTCCACGATCACCAGTTCTGCAAAAAGCAAAGCTGTCCTCAATCTGCCATCGCTTCCCTGGAAAGGAACCATGCTAATATTAGGCTAAACATATCCATGTTGTCTCCCCAGTTTCCAGAAAAGTGTGCATTGACTCACAATCTTTCCTCCCTTTGCCTCGGAGATCAAGCTTTAAGCGGAGGAAGCTCATTTGCGGATTTGTTCCACCTCCAAGGACCGAGGTGATGAATCCTGTTCAAATTCAAACTGACAGGAGCAAAAATTTGAACTGATGAATCAGAGGTGCCACACGGAGCCACAAGGATGAGCCTCAATTACGGCTACACATATTTTAGTTATTACAGCTCATTTGCCATGCAAGAAGCAGGAGTGCCTGTCCCAAACACTAATTAATGATTTTTAAATGTTTTTTTTAAAAAAGCCTGAATAGCAAATGGCAATGTTTTGGGGTATGCATTTGGTAGATTTTTGTTGTTGTTGTTGTTGTTCACTCCTCACATTTTACATCTTGGTTCTTTTGGGTCTACGATAAAAGAATTCTACAGTGAAAGTGGATGAAGAGAGTCAAATATGGGTGGTTTCAGGAACCTACTCCATCTGGGACCACCAATAATTCATGGGATGTTTTGTGGGAATTTAAAAAAAATAGCCTTTGAGTTTGGTAGGTATGGAGATCAGTAGGGATGTATAAAGGAATGGAGTTTTTAGTTCAGCAATATGTGACCGAGTCCTGGATAAATAAAATAATGTAGGACAGTGGGGGGGGGGCTTTCTATTGCTCACTGTGATAGAGTAATCTTCAGACTGATCCAGCCGCTGAAAAGACCTGGAAGGGTTGTTCTTATCAAATCCCCATCACTTGCTCTACAGCAGGGGTCTTCAAACTTGGCCCTTTTATGATTTGTGGACTTCAACTCCCAGAATTCCTCAGCCAGCTTGCCTGGCTGAGGAATTCTGGAAGTTGAAGTCCACAAGTCATAAAAGAGCCAGGTTTGAAGACCCCTGCTTTACAGGAATGAGCAATGTTGCCCCAGGTTGAACTGGGTTCATATATTGTGCAGTGCCTATTGTGTGACTGGCAGTTCACCTTGATGTATCAGTCTTGCAAGTGCAACTCATAAGCTATCATTTGGGGGTTTGGTTTGGTGCAAAACCTAGCACTCTGTGGTTTAGTTAATAAACTGTGGGGATACAAAAGCTCCGCTTGGTAGGAATGCAGAAATGCAGCCGTTGCTGATTTCTTCTGATAAAGCAGAAATCCATAAGCTTTCATCTTCTCCTTGGTCCTTTTATGGATGCTGTCCAGGGTCCTGAAATTGCATCCAGCGATGCTTCTCTAGCTTGACTTATATTTGCTTTTCGTTGTCTGAGCTTTGGCGGATTGGAATGAAGGAAGCCTTAATGGAGCTTAATCGTGGAATTATAGAACCACAGGGCTGGAAGAGACCTTGAAGTTCTTCCAGTTCAACCCCTTGCCCAACCAGGAGTCTTTATACCATCCTGGACAAGGGACCTCCAGTTTTCCAGTTGATTCAGTTTGGTGAGGCTGAGAAACAAAATGTTGAAAAATCTCCCAGTTCACCCCTACGGGAGACTCAGTCAAGCAGCAGCTCCAAGAATTGTCCTCTGCTTTATACTAAGATCCTCCCACCTGGTCATGTGACCCAGAGTGGGCGTATTTTTTTTTAATCCCATTTATATCCCGCCCTTCTCCGAAGACTCAGGGAGCCTTACAATTTAAGCACAAACCAATGTGCTTAGCAATAGCCTTCATTCTATGTATATGCCTGCTTATTAGGGCTTTCGCCCCCCCCCAAGTGGCATTATTACAAAGTCAGCTTATTGCCCCCAACAATCTGGGTCCTCATTTTACCTACCTCGGAAGGATGGAAGGCTGAGTCAACCTTGAGCCTGGTGGGATGCGAACCTGCACTAATTGCAGGCAGCTGGTGTTACTTAGGGAGGCATTAGCCCACTGCTCCACCAAGGCTCTTGTATGCCTCCATGTTCAAAACATATCAGGTAAGATAATGTTTGAGCCTTACCCAAGTTCTTCATCACATCATCCAAGGGACTGTTGCTCAGTTCTTACTCACGTTACAAGTAATTAATACCCTCAGAGCAAAATTGCAGCTCATCAGCTGAAACACACCAGGTAATCTGAAGAACATCTTGATGGCCTTTAGAGTATCCAGAGTGCATTTGGATTAGGCATGAACCTTCCTCAGCCTGGCATCTTCCAGATGTCCAAGCTTTAAGACGTAGGATTCTCCTCAGTGACCACACATTTGGAAGGCCCTCCAGACAAATACAGAATAATTGTCCATCTAATACTGTTTTTGCATTGGCTGTTATTCTTGAGACATGAGTCAATTGTCCTTGTTTGTCAACTGATGTGGCTGTTGGAAGATTACTATCACCTGGGGAGAATGGAAAGCGATCTCTTTCCTATAAACTAATATTTTTAAAGATTGG
>NC_139527.1:7901390-7911390 GCF_947247035.1 Vipera ursinii
TTATGATTATAGGCCAGGTTAAAAATAGAGCAACTGGCTAGATCAGGAGACGTCAAACTTGGCAACTTTAAGACTTGTGGACTTCAACTCCCAGAATTCCCCAGCCAGCCAACTGAAGGCCCCATAACCTATGATGATCTAAGATTTGCAAATAACTGACTGGCAAGAACTTTGGTTGGACTATTGATGTAGGATTACGTGCAATAGTTAAAATAGCCATCATTCAGTTTCTCTACACTCAGTCAAAATTTACATGTTTTCCCCCCAGGCAACCAATTTCCAAACATTGTTATAGATTCAGAACAATATCAAGTCAATCCTAAGGGAACAACTGATTTTAAAACCAAATAACTGCACTGCTCCTCAAACAATCAATAATTCAAACTGTTCTGTAGGCTTAATAAATCTTACCAGAAGCGATCCCTATGCAGAAAAAAAAATGAATTTTATTTTTAAAGCTCAAAGAACATCCATCCATCCATCCCTCCATCCATCCATCCATCCAATCCATCCATCCACCCATCCTCCCATCTTTCACAAACAATTGACTGAAAATTATTTTCATCACTTTAGTTTGCTCAAGTTGTATAAGGTAAAGGTAAAGGTTCCCCCGCACATGCATGCTAGTCGTTTCTGACTCTAGGGGCCGGTGCTCATCTCCGTTTCAAAGCCGAAGAGCCAGCGCTTGTCTGAGGACGTCTCCGTGGTCATGTGGCTGGCATGACTAGACGCCAAAGGCGCACGGAACGCTCTTACCTTCCCACCGTAGTGGTCCCTGTTTTTCTACTTGCATTTTTATGTTCTTTCGAACTGCTAGGTTGGCAGAAGCTGGGACGAGTAACAGGCGCTCACTCTGCTACACGGCACTCGGGATTCGACCCGCCAAACTGCCGACCTTCTGATCGACAAGCTCAGCATCCTAACCCACTGAGCCACCCCGTATACACAAATATATTCCATCAAACAGGTTTCCACCCTTCTCCCAAAGTTTGGGAGTGTAAAATTTAGGCAGTTCCATGGATTTCTTAATTGCAAGAAAATAAATCTCTCTCTCTCTCTCTCTCCCCTTCCCTCCCTCCCTCCCTTCCCATCTACATTTGTGCTGTGCATAGAAGATGGCCTCACCGACCTACAACAACACATTGGACTGATTTGGTTGAAAACTCTGCCCCGAGTCAAAAGGGGCTTCCCAGCAGGCACATTCTTAAAATGACTTTAACAAATGAGATCTTAGCAGGAGTGCGGTGCTACAGGCCGGCTCTTCCGTCACAGCTCAAATCTCCCTGGGGGGGATGGGGAACTGTGGAAAACATCATCAGCTTGATTAATCAGAGAGCTGGGGCACCGGAGTGGCCATCACTCCCCACCCCCCAATTGTAATGCAGTGATGAAAGTCTCTTCGCTGTGCTTAGAACATCTTGTATCTCCCTACATGGATCGGAGGGCATGTTTATTTGTGTATTTGATGGGTGGGGAGAGGGGGAGAAGGGAGAATCCTGGAGAGCATTTATAGAATGGCTTTTCTGTGTGAAATAAGCCAAGATGGTGACTCATCTCCTCCCAGGATTGAGGAGCGAAAGGGGGAGTGGGGTGGTTGTCTGGCAGGAAGAATCAGGACCGGCTCCAGTTAAGCTAATTTATTGCTCATGCCTTTAGAGAAGAATATAAATCAGTGCTAGATTAGGGACAATGCAGTTCAAGAGGGATTGTTTGAGGGAGTGGAATGATTCCAGGTTGATGGCTGTCTTGACTCCACCCCCAGGTTCTGCCTGTCCTGCTCCTACAGTGGCTTTCGGTGTGAGAAATGGATGCCGTTGTGATGGTAAGGGGTGAGTGAAAAAGGATCTGGATTTGGCAAGCCTTCTTTGGAAAGTTGGTCAGTCTCCCACTGTGTGGGTGTGCTTGTGCATCTGCATTCCCATGGACACATTCTGACTAATATGTCTGAAATGGTATAGGTTCTCCCGCTTCTATTCTATTCTATTCTATTCTATTCTATTCTATTCTATTCTATTCTATTCTATTCTATTCTATTCTATTCTATTCTATTCTATTCTATTCTATTCCATTCCATTCCATTCCATTCCATTCCATTCCATTCCATTCCATATTTCCTTTCCTTCCTTCCTATCCTATCCTATCCTATCCTATCCTATCCTATCCTATCCTATCCTATCCTATCCTATCCTATCCCATTCCATTCCATATTTTCTATTCTATTCTATTCTATTCTATTCTATTCTATTCTATTCTATTCTATTCTATTCTATTCTATTCTATTCTATTCTATTAGCATTCTCTGTGGGCGCGCCAGACCTATGGAACCGCTTGCTGGTTGAGCTCCGGACGGCCCCCGACCTTCGCTCCTTCCGGCGTGATCTAAAAACGCATCTATTTGAGCAGTCTGACCTGGTCTGATGGGTTAGGGTTGGGGTTTTAAATACATCTTAATTATTGTTTTAACCTTGGGCATTTATTTAATCACTTTTAACTTTTGTATCTTGTTTTTGTATTTATTGCCCTGTACACCGCCCTGAGTCCTTCGGGAGAAGGGCGGTATAAAAATATAATAAATAAATAGATATTCTATTCTATTCTATTCTATTCTATTCTATTCTATTCTATTCTATTCTATTCTATTCTATTCTATTCTATTCTATTGTCAAAACCTATCCAGTAATTTCCTCCAAGTTTCAAAATAGAATAGAATGTAGAGTAAGAATAGAATAGAATAGAATAGAATAGAATAGAATAGAATAGAATAGAATAGAATAGAATAGAATAGAATAGAATAACAGAGTTGGAAGGGATCTTCACGACCCAACTAGGGAACTTTATCAGTGCTAGAAGGGCATGGGGTTTGGGAGGAGGAGGAGGAGGAGGAGGAGGAGGAGGAGGAGGAGGAGGAGGAGGAGGAGGAGAGTTGTTTTCTTCCAGACATTTCATGAGTCAACTAGGTAACTTCATCAGTGCTAGACGGGAATATGGAGTTTGCTCTTTGTTTATATACAAGTGGCTTACCCTGTCCGTATTGGAGGGAGTGTTGCTAGCACTGATGCTAGTTGGGCCATGAGATGTCTTCAAGAAAACCACCAAGCTCAGAGAGCACCAAGAACCCAAAAGTTCTTCAGATCCACCAGAAATCTTGGTTCAAAGGACAAGAAGGAGCTCCAGGTAGGAATTCTTGTTACGAGCAACAAGTAATGTATAAGAAATCTGTCCACGTTAGGCCATCTATAATCTACACTAAATTCCAGAATCTGAGAATGGCACTGAATTATTTTGACCTTCTCAGAGAAGACTGCTATGGTTCCAAGGACAGCATTCTGGAGAAGACAGGAGACCAAGGTGACATGGCATCTCAAAGATGGCACTTCACAAAAACAAATTGGGGAAATGCTGTGTAATGATTTAAATGTTTTATTACTTTTTGAACTCCTAAAAATGTAAATATTCTCCATTTGTTCCAATGGCTGGGTTAAAGTGGTAAGTAATTTAATATCCTTCCTATCTCCAGCGTTCCGTGAACTTCTGCCTTCCAGGAAATTCATTTCCTCCCTAGAAGAAAATAGTGAGTTTTTGGATCACCAATAACCTGTCGCCCTCAGCCACTAATTTTATAGTTCAACCTGTTGTCAGAACCCATGGAGCTCCATAAACATTTAAAGCTGATCAAGTGCTTGCAACCAGCCAGGAACGAAATGCTTTGGGTTAGCGTAAGCTAAAGCAATTATGGAGTTCACCAGAAAAATGCAGTCCTTAATTAGCTTCACAATGCGAAGGAAATGAATTACAAACTAACTGTGTAATTCATGACTTGCATCCAGTTAATTTGACCTGATGATGCATGAAGCTCCACTTCCCTTCTGTTTGTGGTTAAACACAATGTTTACCTCAATACAACTCAACCTGGCTGAGATGGGAAATCATCAAAGACAAAGGTAACCCAAACGGAAGTGAAAGTTGCTCAGAATAATCCTGATGATTTCACCAGGTTTTGGCTGGAAAAGGTGAAGGGCAGCCAGATTTTTGTTGTTGTTTAACAATTCTACTTACTGCAGTCAAAGACCAGTACAGGTAATGAACAAATAAAATTTAAGACAGCGTTTATAATAATAATAATAATAATAATAATAATAATAATAATAATAATAATAATAATAATAATAATATAAAGTTGGAAGGGACCTTGGAGGTCATCTAGTCCAACCCCCTGCTCTGGCAGGAAACCTTATACCATTTCAGGCAAATGGCTGTCCAGTCTCTTCTTAAAAACCTCCAGTGTTGGAGCACCTACAACTTCTGGAGGCAGGTTGTCCCACTGGTTAATTGTTTTGACTGTCAGGAAGTTTCTCCTTAGTTCTAGGTTACTTCTCTCCTTGACTAGTTTCCATCCGTTGCTTCTTGTCCTGCTTTCAGGTGCTTTGGAGAACAGCTTTGGAGAATGATAAAGGATACAGAGAGGTCAGTATATCCAGGGCAAGCTCCAATCTTCCTGTCATCACTACAGAACAGATATATTGTCACTGTTGCCAACAACCAGGTATCTCTCTTGGCCACAGATAAGCCACGTCTGATGCTATTCCAGAAATGGTTGACTTCTTAGGCTCCATCTACTCCAAGGCCAATGGTGAAGAATGGAAGAGTTCAAACTTGCTGAGAGAACCAACTCTGTGTCACTAGAAGAATGAAGAACTTAGATTTTCAGACCTTTCTTTACACCTCCCAGCAATCCAGCAAGGCTGTTACTTATGGGTGCAGGGAGTTATAGCTCAGCAAACTATAGAAGATCATGGATTCCCAAGCATTCCCAGGAACCTACGTAGTTCTACACACATCTTGGAGTCTTGGAGTCCTAGTGGACAATCCCTTAAATACGAGCCAGCCGTGTGCTGCAGCTGCCAAAAAAGCCAACACAGTGCTAGGCTGCATTAACAGAGGGACAGAATCAAAATCACGTGAAGTATTAATACCACTTTACAATGCGTTGGTAAGGCCAGACTTGGAATACTGCATCCAGTTTTGGTCACCACGATGTAAAAAACATGTTGAGACTCTAGAAAGAGTACAGAGAAGAGCAACAAAGATGATCAGGGGACTGGAAGCTAAAACATATGAAGAACGGTTGCTGGAATTGGGGATGTCTAATCTAATGAAAAGGACTAGGGATGACATGATAGCAGTCTTCCAATATCTCAGGGGCTGCCTCAAAGAAGAGGGAGTCAAGCTGTTCTCCAAAGCACCTGAGGGCAGGACAAGAAGCAACGGATGGAAACTCATCAAGGAGAGAAGCAACGTGGAACTAAGGAGGAATTTCCTGACAGTCAGAATAATTAATCAGTGGAACAACTTGCCTCCAGAGGCTGTGAAGGCTCCAACACTGGAGGTTTTTAAGAAGAGATTGGACAGCCATTTGTCTGAAATGGTATAGGGTTTCCTTCCTGAGCAGGGGGTTGGACTAGATGACCTCCAAGGTACCTTCAAACATTATTATCATTATCATTATCATACTCTTACATTGATTGACTACTCTTTTTCTCACACCAGGAGGGCTACAAAACTTACCGGTTTAAGCACGGACTTTGCTCTGGTTAGCATCTGAATCCAAATTGAAGTCAATATGGGCTTCCAAGATGAAGTCCATATTGAGAGCTTCCACATTATATTACGGTATTATATATGCTTCTCAAGATTAAGATCGGTCCAAAATAAAAAACAAACAAACTGCTTTGAGCTGAGCCTGCGTCCTGGTGGCTTCACCCCCTGGTCATGTTTGCAGTGAGCTTCTCTCTCTCTCCCTGAAAATCAGAAGTTAATTTTGAATGGGTAGAAGATCTTGCTTTGAAGTTAATTTAGGACTACCAGATTTGGCTTGCAGTAATTCAGCTGACTATCAGCTAGAGATGAAGAACAGTCTAACTCTTTGCTACCAACTGGTGGCCCATCTGGAACCCTGCTGTCCATACTTGGTAGTCTTCTTTAATTATAAGCCCATTTTATGCTGCCTCTATGGAATTTAGAATAGAACAGAACAGAACAGAACAGAATAGAATAGAATAGAATAGAATAGAATAGAATAGGAGGAATGAGTAGAACAGAACAGAACAGAACAGAACAGAATAGAATAGAATAATGAGTAGAATAGAATAGAATAGAATAGAATAGAATAGAATAGAATAGAATAGAATAGAATACAGTAGAGTAGAGTAGAGTAGAGTAGAGTAGAGTAGAGTAGAGTAGAGTAGAGTAGAGTAGAACAGAACAGAACAGAACAGAACAGAACAGAACAGAATAGAATAGAAAATGGAATGGAATAGAATAGAATAGAATAGAACAGAATAAAATAGAAGAATAGAGGATGGGATGGAATAGAATGGAATAGAATAGAATAGAATAGAATAGAATAGAATAGAATAGAATAGAATAGAATAGAATAGAATAGAATAGAATAGAATAGAATAGAATAGAATAGAATAGAATAGAATAGAATAGAATAGAATAGAATAGAACTGGAAGGGACCTTGGAGGTCTTCTAGTCGAGCCCCCTGCTCAAGCAGGAGAACCTATACCATTTCAGACAAGTGACTGTCTAGCCTCTTCTTAAAAATGTCCAGTGATGGAGCACCCACGTAAGCTGCTCCACTGGTTAATTGTCCTCACTGTCTGGAACTTTCTTCTTAGTTCCAGGCTGCTTCTCTCTTTGGTCAATTTCCAACCATTGTTTCCTGTCCTTCCCTCTGGTGGTCTAGTGAACAACCTGGCCCCCTCTGCCTTGTGGCAGCCCCTCAAATACTGGAATACTGCTATCATGTCTCCCCTATTTCCTCTTTTCTTTAGACTGGCTAGACCTGTGGTGGCAAACCTATGGTACATGTGCCACAGGTGGCATGCAGAGCCCTCTCTGTGGGCACGTGCACCGTCGCCCAACTCCTAAGCCTTCAGCTGGCTTTTATAAAACCTTTTCACTTTAGGCCTCTGCTGCCGTGTGCAAAAAAAAATAAAAAATGGCGATGTCCATTTTGCTCTATGTCTTTGAGTTCCTAAGTGGAATTTTCAGCCAATGGGATTTTCCCATGTATTTCACCAGGAAACATAGATAAGGCAGGCTAGAAAAGTCAGTGCCTTCCTAACCATACCCAAGCACCCTGAATTTGTTGGTGATGTCTATTTTGCTCTATGAGTTCATGGTGATCTCACCCTAACCCTAAGTGGAATTTTCCGCCAATGGGATTTTCCCATGTGGTTTACCAGGAAACATAGATAGGGCAGGCTAGAAAAGTCAGTGCCCTCCTAACCATACCCAAGAACTCCAAGTTTTGTTGGCAATGTCCATTTTGCTCTCTGCATTCATGGTGACCTAACCTAACCCTAAGTGGAATTTTCCTCTAATGGTGGAGGAAGTCCATGGTAGCAAACCTATGGGACGTGTGCCACAGGTGGCATGCAGAGCCCTCTCAGTGGGCACATGTGCCGTTGCCCCAGACCTAGGCCTTCAGCTGGTTTTTATAAAACCTTTTCGCTTTAGCCCTCCCCCACTGTGTGCAAAGAAAAAAAGGTTTAGTCAATCAATTTCAACTCCTCATGGTAAAAAAAAAGATCTTGCAAAGTTGGAATTAATTGATTGAAATTTTTAGTCCCACCCAGTCTGCTGTTACCACCACAGCGACACCCACCCAATGGGCCATGCCCACCTGGCACCCAATGATACATAAGTGGGTTTTGGGTCGCAGTTTGGGCACTCAGTCTCTAAAAGGTTTGCCATCCTTGGGCCAGACCCAAGTCCTGCAACCGTTCTTCATATGTTTTAGTCTCCAGGCCTTTGATCATCTTAGTTGCTCTTCACTGATTTTTTTTCCCAAACTCTCAACATCTTTTTTGTGATATGGTGACCAAAATTGGCTGCAGTATTTCAAGTGTGGCCTTACTAGGGCTTTATAAAGCAGTATAAATTAGAAATACATAATGGCAGTAATTAATGTTGGAAACTGCAGTCATGCCTGTACATTTAATTCCAGGATTTTTAAAACATTCTATTTTAGAAGTACTTTGTTTGTTTTGAGATGTTGTGCTTTCTGACAGAGATGTTTTCTGATGATGTTGATGCCTCAGTGTTATCACCACTATCCATTAATGATTCAGTAAATTAATTTAATTAAATGCTTCAGCTTCCTAAAGCCTACATTTCTAATATGAACGATAAACAAACAGGAGGAAGGATTTGAATTTGAATTAAGTGCAAGCTCCTCCATTTCAGTGTGTCTCTGTGGTTATTTTTGAAAAGATTTGGGAGTGGAATCTCTCTCTCTCTCTCTCTCTCTCTCTCTCTCTCTCTCTCTCTCTCTCTCTCTCTCTCTTTTTTGCGATTTGAGGGTGTAGGAAAATTTCCCCGCTTGGATTAATATCTTTTCATTGGCAATCATAGCTGTGTGTTTGGACGCAAATTTATGCAATCTATCTCAATGCAATCTTTGAAAAAGAAGCAAGCTATCCTGAATGGAAATTACTTAGACTGCAGCTTAGATATCACTGCTGGCTTCATCTGTATAGTTCTAAGTCTACTCAAAATGCCCTGACTCTGTACGATGGAAACAAACAAAAAGATTGAACCTCAACTTGTGTGGGTTTCATAGACAGATTCGTAGTCTTCTCAAGGACAATTGTTGAAGTGGTTCACCCTTGTTATCTCCTGCAGTGTTTTTTTCAGTCTATTTATTTTATTTATTTTATTTTATTACATTTATATACCGCCCTTTCCCGAAGGACTCAGGGCGGTTTACAGGGTGATTAAAAAACCAAGATACAAAAGTTAAAAACAAATTTTAAAAAAATTATATTTGTCCCTGCATAAATAAAACCCCAGTTAAAATAAGATTAATCCTCAGCCTGGGCCAGAGAGCTCGAAGAGCCAGGTCTTCAGGTCACGGCGGAATGAACGGAGGTCGGGGGCAGTCCTCAGCTCCACTGGCAGCTGGTTCCAAAGGGCAGGTCGGGGGCAGTCCTCAGCTCCACTGGCAGCTGGTTCCAAAGGGCAGGCGCCCCCACTGAGAAGGCCCTATCCCTGGGTGTCGTCCGCCAGCAATCTCTTACCGGTGGCACCCTGAGAAGACCCTCCCTGTGGGAGCGCACTGGACGAAGGGAACTTGATGCTGGCAGCAGGTGTTCCCTCAGATATCCCGGACCCAAGCCATGTAGGGCTTTATAGGTCATCACCAGCACCTTGAGTCTAGCCCTCAATCCTTGGATGTTCACTAATTCAGAATCAGAATAGAGCTGGAAGGGACCTTGGTGGTCTTCTAGTCCAGCCCCCTGCTCAAGCATCCTGGTTCTGGTGTCCCCCCCACCCCCCGCTTTTGAAGATGGGAACCACATCAGCTCTTTTCCAATTCTCTGGTAGTTCCCCAGTGCTCTAAGATATTTTAAAGATATGATACAATGGTTCTGAGATAACATCTGCCAGCTCCTTCAGCATTCTGGGGTGTAATCCATCAGTTTCTCCTATTCTAACACTAAGTCCCAATCCAGCTTTGAACCCAGGGTCAAACAAGACCATCCAAATGCTTCCAGTTCTTAAAGATGATGGAAAAGCTAAAGGAGATAGATGAAGACTGAAGCAAAAGTGATCTTTTGCACAGATCTTTTCGTCTACTTGAGACGGCTCATATACCAGGCATGATGGCCCCAAATCTCTCTATTTTTTTTAAATGCCAAAAGAAATCTCCCTGAATCCTTAATCTCTTTTCTTTGGAAATATTTCTTCATCATAGTGATGAGCTACTCGGAGTGGATAAACCAAGTGATTAAACATTCTGTCTAGAGTCGGATGTAATTAGCTATGTAAAATAGAACTAATAAAGATGTTAATGGAATTTTTCCTTGGGGTCTGGAAAGAAGGAATGGGTTTTAGACTTACATAAAAAAAGAATGCACAGCGCTACTGGGTCCCTTTCCCTCTGGACCTCATGTTTTAGCTTTATAATTAATTGCATAAAAGTTTTGCAAT
>NC_139527.1:7916390-7919498 GCF_947247035.1 Vipera ursinii
AGTCCTGTTTGTAAATAGTCAAAGGGAGATATTCTTTCACCTTTTCAATGAGAAACGTCGGGAGCAACTGAAATGGCTTCGTTCTGTGACTTGCCTAGGCAAACAATGCTGTGAAGCATTGAGGTTATTTATGCCCTAACTAGAATTATTTAGCACTGCAGTCTTGTGTTTTAATAAAAAATATATGCTTAAAAGTCTTTCCCTCCCTCTCTCTTTTGCTCTTCATTCTCCACCACCTTTTAAGAGAAGGGTGACTTTATTTAAAATGCAAGTTAAAAATCAGTCTGGGATGTGTTCATTTAGCTTTAAATCTCCACTTTAGTGCCATCCAAAAGGATTTCATTGCCTGGAAGAAGCAAAGGGCTGTTAATGTAACTCTTTGTTATCTGCTTCTTCCCCCCCCCAGCATGGAAAGGCTATAGTTCAGCCAAAGAGCAGCTGCAGGGAATGCAAAAAATCCCAGGGAACAATCGCCAGCATTTCCAGTGTGTTCCAGTCATGTGTCAAATAGCACCTCCTAATTTAATGCCTAGCAAGATTATGATTTAACAGAATAACAGAATACCAGAGTTGGAAGGGACCTTGGAGGTCTTCTAGTTCAACCCCCCTACTCATGGCAGGAAAACCTATACCATTCCAGACAAATGGCAGTGGATTTCTTGAAAATCTTCAGTGTTGGAGCACTGTCAACCTCTGAAGGCAAGCCCTTCCTTCCTTCCTTCCTTCCTTCCTTCCTTCCTTCCTTCCTTCCTTCCTTCCTTCCTTCCTATCTATCTATCTATCTATCTATCTATCTATCTATCTATCTATCTATCTATCCATCTATCTATCTATCTATCTATCTATCTAAAGAGATGTGGTGGCTCAGTGGGTTAGGACGCTGAGCTTGTCGATCAGAAGATCGGCAGTTTGGCGGGTCGAATCCCGAGTGCCGCATAACAGAGTGAGCGCCTGTTACTCGTCCCAGCTTCTGCCAACCTAGCAGTTCGAAAGCACGTAAAAACACAAGTAGGAGAATAGGGACCACCCCGGTGGGAAGGCAACAGCGTTCCGTGCGCCTTTGGCGTCTAGTCATGCCGGCCACATGACCACGGAGACGTCCTCAGACAAGCGCTGGCTCTTCGGCTTTGAAACGGAGATGAGCACCGGCCCCTAGAGTTGGAAACGACTAGCACGCATGTGCGGGGGAATCTTTACCTTTATCTATCTATCTATCTATCTATCTATCTATCTATCTATCTATCTATCTATTTATCTATCTTCATCACATCATCTTTATCTTTGTCATCTCCTCTTCTCCCTCACTATCATCCTCAGCAGCAGCAGCAGCATTGCCGACCGAGTTATTCTGTGAAAAGGAAGAGGTTAAGTTTCATTAGAGACTCCACTGATTATCAAGGCAAATTTCCTGTTTTTAAAATACCAGCCAACCGAATAGCCTTTTTTCCTGGCCCTGCTTGACCATATATTTTCTGCTCGCAAAAGGTTGCAATTAGCTTCTGCAATTTTTGCTCAGGATATTCCCTAGCAAGAGAACAAAACCATGATTTGGGAGCAATCTATTTCTCTATTAGAGCCATTCATCCTTTTTTTGGAAAAAAAACCCATAAAGTTCAGGGATTTTAGCAGAACAAAGGCGATGCCTCCTCAGGCAATTATGGGGTCACATGCTCAATTTGGACATCGTCCAAGTCTTTAAAATAAAAAAGGAAGGAAGGAAGAAAGAAAGGCAAATAAATATGAATGGGGATGAAACAGCCAGTTTCACATCCCGTTTGGGTTTCCACAGTGGAATGGTCACCAAACAAATAGTTGTGACTTCAGAATGACTTGTAATGCATTCAGTTTCACAGCTACTACAATTGTTGGCCAAGCAGGGACAAAAAGAGCCAGAGAAATGACTGAAGCCTGGGAAATGGGAACTTTTGACGGTCAACAGGAGTGCTGATTTACCACCAGCTTATCAGGAGATGAGGGCACAGCGGCACCAGGAAACAACAATCAACAACTTAATAGCCAGCCATCAGCACCTTAATTAACAACCAAAATGCTACACACAACCAGGCACCATGTAAATACAATGTGTAGAACAGCTCAGTGCACCTATTCTGGAGAGAGAGAGAAATTCCGTTATGACAGGCTCCAGCATGACATGAAAGCTGGAGAGAATAAACCTTTGATCCCAAGGACCGATTCAGATTAGATCCTGCAACTACATGTAATGTGTTGCATGGCAATGCTTATCAAGGATAGTAGCACCAGAGCTTCTGAAGGGCTTTGCATATGTGCAGAACACACAGCCATTGTGCTGTTTAGAAAAGGGACATCCTTTCATCATTTTTGGTCACCATGATGTAAAAAAGATGTTGAGAATCTAGAAACAGTGCAGAGAAGAGTAACAAAGAGGATCAGGAGACTGAGGGCTAAAACATACAAGGAACGGTTGCTGGAATTGGGTGTGTCTAGTTTAATGAAGAGAAGGGTAAGAGGTGACATGATAGCAGTCTTCCAGTATTTGAGGGGTTGCCACAAAGAAGAGGGGGTCAACCTATTCTCCAAAGCACCCGAAGGCAGGACAAGAAGCAACGGATGGAAACTAGTCAAGGAGAGAGATTCAACCTAGAACTAAGGATAAACTTCCTGACCGTTAGAACAATTAACCATTGGAACAACCTGCCTCCAGAAGTTGTGAACGCTCCAACACTGGAAGATTTAAAGACAAGATTGGACAACCATTTGTCTGAAATGGTATAGGGCTTCCTGCCTGGGCAGGGGGTTGGACTAGAAGACCTCCAAGGTCCCTTCCAACTCTGTTATTCTATTATACAGAAGGCATATACATAGAATGAAGGCTATTGCTAAGCTTGTAAGCCGCCCTGAGTCTTCGGAGAAGGGCGGGATATAAATGGAATTAAAATAAAAAATAAATAAATAAATATTCTTTTAAGGGAAGCTTTACCTGAATTTTCAATGAATGTTTTAAAAAATGGAATAGAAAAATCTTTGATCTCTGGAGAAAGAAAAGAGAAGAGGTCAACCGACAACACGGCCATGGTTACATCACTGAAAGACCTTTCCAAGGACTTTCAAAGGCTAAGAGTCGCTTTT
>NC_139527.1:7919698-7924698 GCF_947247035.1 Vipera ursinii
AGGGAAAAGAAAACATGAGTTTTAGGTTTTCAGAGCAAAAGGGAAATGGAATAAATGAATGAAATAACAGCAAAATCACCGGAAAACACTCAGGTTGTCAAGGTGGCAAAGCAGCTCTATCATTGAGCGAAGGCTTTTCAGTCTATTATGAAAAGTGCATTTGGGCGGAGGGAAAAATTAAATGTCAAGGGAAAACTGGTCTAATTCACTTAAAGGTTTCTGTCATTAGGCTGGATCAGGTGATCAATACTTCAACGGAGGGAAGGACTTGCTTACTGCTGCCACAAATTAAAGCCGTGGATGAAATGGGGGTGGAAGGGGCAACCAAGGAAAGCCAAGAAATTTCTGGAGCTTTCTCAACCCACTTGGGCCAAGAGACCTTGGTGGGTGGGCTGAAAACTCCAGTATTCTCAGCTGTAGGAAGAAATGAAGGTAGAAGGGGGTAAATAAATTGCAACATCCTTGACAAATTATCCCTTCTTAAGGTTGAACGATGCTTACTATTTCACAAGGGGATCGAGTCCCTAACCTTCCTTCCTTCCGTCCTTCCTTCCTTCCTTCCTTCCTTCCTTCCTTCCTTCCTTCCTTCGTTTTTCCCTCTATCCCTGTCTTCCTTCCTTCCTCCCTCCCTCCTTCTTATTCCTTCTCCCATCCTCCCGTCCTTCCTTCTCCCTCCCTCCCTCCTTCTCATTCCCTTTCTTCCTTTTTCCCTTTCTCCCTTCCTTCCTTCTCTCCCTCCCTCCCTCCTTCTTCTCATTCCCTCTCTCCTTCCCTCCCTGTCTCCCTTCCTCCCTTCACCCATTTGAATAACGTACTCTACTTAAAAAAAAAAGTTGCAAAGCCTAATGGACAAATAAATATATAAACGCATGCCTGCTGGCTTTCATACGTACAAAAGCCATTTTTGTGTCCGCTTTTAGAAAGCCAGCCTCATATCTGTCAGTGTCATTGTGCCAGTGCCTGACAGTTATGCAAGGGATGGTGAATATCCTATTTGCAGTAAGTCATTAACTTGTGATCAAGGAAGGAGAAAGGAAAAATGCCCCATATTGGATTTTTTTGCAAGGTAACAAGTAATTTTCTTCAGCTCAGCATGACTCCACCATCCTCTTCTGGAGCTTTTCCAAAAGCTGGCTCTTGATTTTATTTTTATTTTTATTTTTAAAAAGATGACCTCCTAGACAGAAAGTAGTAGGGACCAATGGTCAAAGATTAATTAACCAAGTAAGATATGTAGAGGAACTTCAATGATGGATACCTTGTGATGTTTCCTCCTTGTGGTTTGTAGTCACAATGAGGGTGGGGATATTTTGCAGCAGTTAGAGTGGTCTTCCATAATTATTGGCCAAGCTAGATGTGGATGCTGGGAATTATATTCCACCTCATTAGAATGGAGCAACCACAATACTGAATTTCCATTTCAGTTCGGAAGCTGTTTATCTCAAAAACAGCACTCCAGTCTTGCCAAAAAAAAAAAAAAAATTGAGGGAACAAAGAGCCAACGTGCTCAAAGAACCCACAAATAAAAATGGGGGATATCTTATCATTGTTTCCAAGATTCTTTAAACTTTCCCCTAATTCTTGTATTATAATAATTTCTTTTTCCAAGTTTCTGCGAGCCTCCCTTTCTTGAGCCTGGTGGTACAGCAGGATTCCTGAGAGTCAAACAATATCACGTAAAGGTTGGGATGTCCTCAGCCTACCAGTTATTAGGGAGATATTCACATATTTATTATTTATTGATGGAATTCATATACCAAACATCTCACTGTCATGTGATCCAGAGGAATAGAATAGAATAGAATAGAATAGAATAGAATAGAATAGAATAGAATAGAATAGAATAGAATAGAATAGAATAGAATAGAATAGAATATGGAGTGGAATAGAATAGAATAGAATAGAATAGAATAGAATAGAATAGAATAGAATAGAATAGAGTAGAGTAGAGTAGAGTAGAGTAGAGTAGAGTAGAGTAGAGTAGAATAGAATAGAATAGAATAGAATAGAATAGAATAGAATAGAATAGAATAGAATAGAATAGAATAGAATAGAATAGAATATGGAGTGGAATAGAATAGAATAGAATAGAATAGAATAGAATAGAATAGAATAGAATAGAATAGAATAGAATAGAATAGAATAGAATAGAATAGAATAGAATAGAATAGAATAGAATATGGAGTGGAATAGAATAGAATAGAATAGAATAGAATAGAATAGAATAGAATAGAATAGAATAGAATAGAATAGAATAGAATAGAATAGAATGGAATAGAATAGAATGGAATGGAATGGAATGGAATGGAATGGAATGGAATGGAATGAAATGAAATGAAATGGAATAGAAAACGGAATAGAATAGAATAGAATAGAATAGAACAGAACAGAACAGAACAGAACAGAACAGAACAGAACAGAATAGAATAGAATAGAATAGAATAGAATAGAATAGAATGGAATGGAATGGAATGGAATGGAATGGAATGGAATGGAATGAAATGGAATAGAAAATGGAATAGAAAATGGAATAGAATAGAATAGAATAGAATAGAATAGAATAGAATAGAATAGAATAGAATAGAATAGAATAGAATAGAATAGAATAGAATAGAATAGAATAGAATGGAATGGAATGGAATGAAATGGAATAGAAAATGGAATAGAAAATGGAATAGAATAGAATAGAATAGAATAGAATAGAATAGAATAGAATAGAATAGAATAGAATGGAATGGAATGGAATGGAATGGAATGAAATGGAATAGAAAACGGAATAGAATAGAATAGAATGGAACGGAATGGAACAGAACAGAACAGAATAGAATAGGAGTAGAGTAGAGTAGAGTAGAGTAGAGTAGAGTAGAGTAGAGTAGAGTAGAGTAGAGTAGAGAGTAGAATAGGAAGGGACTTTGGAGGTCTTCTAGTCTAGCCTCCTGCTCAATCAGGAGAACCTATGCCATCTCAGACAAGTGACAGTCTAGCCTCTTCTTAAAAAGGTCCAGTGATGGAGCGCCCACGATTTCTGAAGGCAAAGCTGTTCCACTGGTTAATTGTCCTCACTGTCAGGAAGTTTCTCCTCAATTCAAGTGGAATTCAAGAGATTCAAGGTGCTAGTAATGGTGTTCAAAGCCCTCCATGGCATGGGGCCGGAGTACCTCAGGGAACATCTGCTGCCGGCATCAAGCTCCCTGCGCCCTGTGCGTTCCCACAGAGAGGGCCTCCTCAGGGTGCCACCGGTCAGAGAATGCCGTCTCGTGGCCCCCAGGGGGAGGGCCTTCTCTGTGGGCGCCCCGGAACTATGGAACCAGTTACCGGTTGAGCTCCGGACGGCGCCCGATCTGCGCTCCTTTCGCCGCGATCTGAAAACATACTTGTTCGAGCAAGCCGGCCTGGCATGAGGGGGATTGGTGGGGTTTTTTTTATCATTTTTATTGGGGTTTTTACTATGTATTAATTGTATTTTAATCGGGCATGTATTTAATTATCTTTTAATTTTTGTACATTTCTGTGTTTTATTCTTGCCCTGTACACCGCCCTGAGTCCTCAGGGAGAAGGGCGGTATAGAAATATTAATAAATTAAATTAAATTAAATTAAATTCCAGGTTGTTTCTCTCTTTGATCAGTTTCCAACCATTGTTTCTTGTCTTTCCCTCTGGTGCTTTGATGAATAACATGACCCCCTTTTCTTTATGGCAGCCCCACAAGTACTGGAAGACTGCTATCATAATTTCATAAATTCATTCTTCTCCCTCCCCCGCCTTTTTAATTCTTTCATTTTACATTCCTGGAATACTGTTTCTAATGCTCCACTTTGACAAGCATAATTAAGAATCTCAAAAGTTGAAGATGTAATCATGCATTATAACAGAATCCATTTATTTCCTTGAGATGAAGTGACTCATTAAAAAAACAAAACAAAAATGAATGTGGATATACAGGTAGAAAGAAAGAAAACACTGCTTTTCATGGTAAAACAATGGCCCAAAAAACTAGAGTGAACAGGAAATGACATCTTCCAGAAGAATTTGTATCACAGAAAAGATGCTGAGAGTCTGGAAGAAATTCAGAGAAGAGCAATTAAGATGATCAAAAGCCTGGAGACTAAAACACACAAAAAATGGCTGCAGGACTTGGGTTTGGCTAGTCTAAAGAAAAGAAGAAATAGGGGAGACATGATAGCAGTCTTCCAGTATTTGAGGGGCTGCCACAAGTAAGAGGGGGTCACTTTGTTCACCAGAGCACCAGAGGGAAGGATGAGAAACAATGGTTGGAAACTGACCAAAGAGAGAAGCAACCTGGAATTAAGGAGAAACTTCCTGACAGTGAGGACAATCAACCAGTAGAATAGGAATCGTGGACACTCCATCACTGGAGATTTTTAAGAAGAGACTAGACATTCACCTGTCTGGGATGGTATAGGTTCTCCTGCTTGAGCAGGGGGCTGGACTAGAAGACCTCCAAGGTCCAGCTCTTTCAGATGGATGATCCTCACATGGTGACATCATCCTGTGCACTCATCCATGGGAAATGATCGTTGTTTCAGTCACTGGGTTCAACCAGACACCAGCGATTACAGGATGCCAAGCAAGCATGGATTAACGCGAAGAGACCCCATTGCCTTCAGCTGTACGATGATCAGAAGCATGTCTTCTATGAAGCAGTTTAATGAGCCTTACTTTGCCTGCAACGGGTATCATTGCCACCTGGCTGGGTTTGACCCAGAGAAACGGGGAGGGGACATCATTAACAGATGACCAGGAACAAGATATTCTTTCATCTTCAAGGGCCACCAGACCGTAACGGTTTTCCTGCATGCTTCAAAAAGGGAAGCGAGAAGAAAAGATGAGCAGAAGAGGGGAAGGCAGGGGACAAGGAGGCAGGTGAGGAGTTGCAGGTACAGAAACGCTATCTCTCAGCATCAGACTGTATAGGTAGTCCTTGACTTACAATGATTCATTTAGTGACTGCTCAGAGTTTCAACAGCCCTGAAAGAAGC
>NC_139527.1:7929698-8053717 GCF_947247035.1 Vipera ursinii
TAGATAGATAGATAGATAGATAGATAGATAGATAGATAGACAGACAGACAGACAGACAGACAGACAGACAGACAGACAGACAGTAGATAGATAGATAACCTTTATTGTCATTTTTTATTGTGGGCACAATGGCATTTATCCGAGGGCCTTGAAAGCAGCTGCATCTTTTCCCAGAACTGGATGCCTATCTTCTGAATTGACAAACATCCTGGAGAAAGACATGGCTGCTTTAAAGAGTTGTAGAGAGATGCTGTGCTCATGGCCACACACACTCTGAAGTGTGAGAGTGTGCTTGATTGTGGGCATGGCATCTGTCTACAATTCTTTAAAGCAGCCTCACCTTTCTCCAGGAATTGTCACCAATTCAGTAAATAACCATCCAGTTCTGGGAAAAGATGCAGCTGCTTTCAAGGACCACAGGCAAATTTGATCTAGGTTAAAAGTGATGTTATCTCTTGATATCAAGAGCCCACATAAGTGGTAACCATTTTATCATTAAATTTACAACACAGGCGAGCTTGTGTCTAGGTCTAATCAAGTTTCATCCCATTGATGTGGCATGTTACCAAAAATAATGACACACTGCTACAAAAACGTATCTTGTGGAAAATTTTGTTATTATAACCTCCCTTACTAAAGGATCAACAAGTCTTTTCACTGTGCTCAATCATTTAGCCCGAATCCTTGGTTTCAATACATCTGTTCAAGAGATATTTAAAAAAAAGAGTTTGTTTCATGATTGAAAGTAACTATGGCATTTTTCAGACAAATTTCTTTAGAATCATTTTTCCCTTCTACTGAGGTCAGAAGGTCAGAATTTTGATCAAAAGAATCCAATGTGCAGCAAAATCTATGTATAGCAAAATCTCGAGATTTAAAATGGATCAGAGTTGTTGAAAGGGAAGACATTAACAAGAGAGCTGGATAACTTTTTTTTTTGGCATAACTGATCTATTAAGTATGCAGTTGACAATGGTTGCAAATGCTTGTCATAGTAGCACTTGTTCTTCTTTCCACCTTATTTTGTTAGACACCAGTCAGTCCCATTATATTTTCTTAATCTGGGACAATCCCATACACCAGAACATATGGAAATAATTACCGTAGATGGGCTACCAATCAGTAACCAGTCCTGGCTTAACATGTTATTATTCGTATATAAATTCCCCAGCTCCAGTTTGAAAGGAAGTGAATGTGAGTAGATAAATAGGTACCACTTCGGTGGGAAGGTAACAGTGTTCTGTTTACCTGGGCATATAGCCATGCTGGCTACATGACCCTGGAAATGTCTTTCAATGATGCTGGCTCCCTCAGCCAAGAAAAAGAGATAATGATGATGATGATGATGATGATGACGACAACAACAACAAGTTGGAAGGGACCTTGGAGGTCATCTAGTCCAATCCCCTGCTCAGGCAGGAAACCGTATACCATTTCAGACAAATGGTTGTCCAGTCTCTTCTTAAAGACGTCCAGTGTTGGAGCATTCACAGCTTCTGGAGGCAGATTGTTCCACTGGTTGATTGCTCTAATTGTCAGGAAGTTTCTCCTTAGTTCTAGGTTGCTTCTCTCCTTGATTGGTTTCCATCCATTGCTTCTTGTCCCATCTTCAGGTGCTTTGAAGAATAGCTTGACTCCCTCTTCTTTGGGGCAGCCCCTCAAATACTGGGAATCCTACAATCAGGATTTCTCCATTGTAAACCTGAAAAACCCATAAGATACTTTGAGAAGGATGTGTTTGGAAGCAAATGTTTGCCAGCTGTGATATCAGCTTCTAGCCCATTCTTGGGTCTTTGCTGTGTAGTTAGGTTGTTGTTGTTTTTTTGAAAAATCAGCAACTTTGAACACTTAAAAATAATGGACAATTTTTATTTTTTATTTTTGCAGAATGGTAAATGGACTGGTGACTCAGTTGGTTTATGTAGTCTGGCACCATTAATTTAGGGAAATAAGCTTCTTGCAACATCCATCAAAATATTTGTGCCAACTGCTAATGCTCTCATGCATACCTCTCAGGGACACACCAAAATGAGATATCGGTGGACATCAGAAACCCCAACCAGGATACAAGAGCGGTCTATCGAATTCAGCCTACTGAGCTTGCTTGACAAGTCAGTTTGCCTCTCTAAGACTGGACGAGCGCGCTGTGATAACCGTGCTTATCTTCTTGTCAATTTGCAGCACTTTCTGGGAGAATGTTCAGTTAGTTGAAGCCTGCCCAAATGTATTAGAAGATGCCATGATGACTGTCTCAAAATATTTGAAGAGTTGCTATTTATTTTTTATTTTATTTTAATTCCATTTATATCCCACCCTTCTCCGAAGACTCAGGGCAGCTTACAAGCTTAGCAGTAGCCTTCATTCTATGTATATGCCTGCTTATTAGGGCTTTCACACACACACACACACACCAAGCAGCATTATTACAAAGTCAGCTTAATTGCCCCCAACAATCTGGGTCCTCATTTTACCTACCTCGGAAGGATGGAAGGCTGAGTCAACCTTGAGCCTGGTGGGACTCGAACCTGCACTAATGGCAGGCAGCAATTGGTAGAGAAATACAGTATCTTAACCACATGGTTCTGATGTTTGTGTGTATGTGTGTGTGGGGGGGAAGATGTCACAATGTGCCCCCAAAAGTCAAGCTGTTCCAAACTGCCTCTTCATTAGGGACATCTTGCAGTGTTGATTCTTGAAAGGGGAGGAGGTTGGCCGCTGAGATACTTGCAATCTGAATTCTGTTTTTCTAACCCCAATGCAATAACTTCTTCCTTTTTTGAAGGTCAGGACTGTATCTCATTTATGTCCTATCATGAACTTCTAGAACAAGAGCAGAAAAGAGCAACAAAAAATGTTCAGGGGACTGGAGGATAAAGTATACAGTGAACCAGTGCCTTTTTTTGTCATAAAACACATCGGAACAAAGTTCCGGCACCTTTTTTTGATGGATTTTCCAAGTTTTAAAAGTAACTTTTGAAAAAGTTGATGTTTGGTCCACGTGGACTTGAATCGCTCTGTCGTATAGCAGGTCAATGGAAAAATCATGAAAACAGTGCATGCTGGCTGCTTGTGTGTTGAGTCTGATGCATGCACTGTTCATCCGCGCTGGTTGTGATGGCGCTGCTCGGCTTGTGGCACTGATCGGCTTGTGATTATTGGTTGTGTGGTCATGCACTGAGTGCTTTACTGCGGGTAGCAACCGTTATGTTTCGTTCCACAGCTGACACGTGTGGGTGTGTGTACAGGGATTGACTATGTGCGAAAGGTAAATAATTTCTTTATTTTAAAAAATCGTTGGTGAATTGAAAATCTTTTTTTAATTTTTTAGTGTAAAATTTACTATAAACATTTGCCTTTCATACAATAAATTAAATTTATGTTAAGAACTGAATATATAAATTTTTAAATAAAAGATTAACAAGATGTGAGTTCCGGCACCTTTTTTTCTTACAAAAAAAGCACTGCAGTGAACGGTTGTGGGAACTAGGTATGTCTGATCTAAAGAAGAGAAGGACTAAAGGGAGACATGACAGCAGTCTTCCAATACTTGAGGGGCTGTCAGAGAGAAGAAGGGTGGTCAACCTAACCTCCAAAGCACCAGAAAGCAGGACAAGAAGCAACAGATGGAAAATAATCAAGGAGAGAAGCAACCTAGAACTAAGGAGAAACTTCCTGACAGTGAGAACAATTAATCAGTGGAACAACTTGCCTCCAGAAGCCGTGGGTGTTCCATGAGTGGAAGCTTTAAGACGAGTCTGAACAGCCATTTGTCTAGAATGGTAGTGTCTCCTGCGTGAGCATGGGGTTGGACTAGAAGACCTCCAAGGTCTCTTGCAACTCTGTTATTCTGTAAAGGTAAAGGTAAAGGTTCCCCCGCACATGCGTGCTAGTCGTTTCCGACTCTAGGGGCCGGTGCTCATCTCCGTTTCAAAGCCAAAGAGCCAGCGCTTGTCCGAGGACGTCTCCGTGGTCCTGTGGCCGGCATGACTAGACGCCAAAGGCGCACGGAACGCTGTTACCTTCCCACCGCAGTGGTTCCTATTTTTCTACTTGCATTTTTACGTGCTTTCGAACTGCTAGGTTGGCAGAAGCTGGGACGAGTAACAGGCGCTCACTCTGCTACGCGGCACTCGGGATTCAACCCGCCAAACTGCCGACCTTCGGATCGACAAGCTCAGTGTCCTAACCCACTGAGCCACCGCGTCCCTTTGTTATTCTGTAAGGTGGCCTAAATGATTTCCTTGGGGCAACTACAGACTGACCAGATCTGCTTACCAACCAGTTTTGGGTCCACCTTCCCCACAAAGGCAAAGGCTAACTTGTTCTACTCACAAACGGTTTCAGCTCTGTTAGATGTACCTGTTGCCTCTGAATATTACTCTGAATCAACCTCCCTCGACTGACTTTCCGATATTGGCCAAATGTTGCCCATCTCTTTGCATCTCAGGTTGCCTTCTCTGGAATTCAGCCAACTCAACATGTGTTTTTGGCATGGCCAAAACAAGAATGCCGCCAACAGCGAGCAAGTGTTTGCAGCTGTCAAGGGCCTGCCGATCGAGGAAAACTCACTCAACTTCAACACATTGACAACCAACACACTCGGCGGAAGAATCCACCTGCTGTCAACAGCAGAATATAAATTCCAATCTATGTATAGGAACGCGTGTCGCATTTCCTAACATGTCCCCAACCACCCATCCCTGTGGGATATGTTCCAACTCTCTTTTACACCACAAACCCAAGTTTAGTATACAGGGTAGCATCTGTCTAGATGGCGATTTTTTTATTTTTTTTATTTTTCCCAAATTCAAGCTGTTTCACTAAGGATAACAGGAGCTTTCAAGAAATGTGCGGATCTGAATATTCAGAAACCGTTCATTACTCAATAGCAGGGATGAGGCCTGGCAGGTATGCACAGGATTGCAAATGAGTTGCAAAAGTGACACGCTGCTGCGCAGAATTCAAATTATCCTCCACACCACCCCCCTGCTTCTCTTTGGTCCTCGTCACCTCCCCTTCTGATTGTCTCCGGCAAGCCGCGTTTTGAAACGATGGTATTTATCTGATGAAATGAGAATTTTCTTTCTCAGCGGTGGCTGGCGTGTTCGAGCCTTAATCTTAGTTACCCAAATTATCTGACAGAACAATAATGGGGTTTTAAAAGAGGTCATTGGGATGGTTTTCAAATATTGACCAAAAAAGGAGAAAAGGGAGAGAGAAAACAATGGAAAAGGAAGGAAGAGAGAGAGAGAGATGCAAAGCCTCCTGAATGGGGAAGATAACTTCTAAACTCAGCGGCAATTTGATGAAGAATTTGGATGGGGAGAAAGAGATGAAGTCTTCCACTTAGCTGCAAAGTTCAATTTATTTTTGGGGTCTATTAACCCGCACAAAATGGATGGCCTCATCTCCTTCGACACGGTCTGATGGGCAGAATTATATGTCCATATTGCTTTCCTTCTTTTGGTTCCAGATTGGAAAAGTTTGGAGAAGTTTATTTATTTATTTGATTTGTATACCGCCCTTCTCCCTAAGGACTCAGGGCGGTGAACAGTGACATAAATGTCAAAATGCACAAATACAGAAAATTGAGAATAAATTAAGCCCTACTGCCCAAATGTAGAAGATAAGTTAAAACCACAATTAAAATTAAACCCGTCAGACCAGACCGGATTGCTTAAATAGATATGTTTTTAGATCGCGTCGGAATGAGCGAAGGTCGGGAGCCATCCGGAGCTCAACCGGTAAATGGTTCCATAGGTCAGGCGCGCCCACAGAGAACGCTCTCCCCCTGGGAGCCACCAAGCGGCATTCTCCGAACGGTGGCACCCTCCCTCCATGGTTGGAGAACTTCTCCAAACTTTTCCAATCTGGAACCAGAAGAAGGAAAGCAATAAAATACAAAAAAATTCACAGTGTCAAGGCACTGTGGGATGGACAACTCTTGATCGGTTGGGTTGATGGTGCTGATGTAAAGTGAAAATGCTCTTTTGATTATTATTTTTTTCCTCCTCTCTTCCTTTTCATGTCCTCTGACTCATCCACGATCAAAGCAGGAGCACCTTTGCAGATGATTGTAAGCAACATTTGGGACTTGGGTTTAGCCAGTCTAAAGAAAAGAAGAAATAGGGGAGACATGATAGCAGTATTCCAATATTTGAGGGGCTGCCACAGAGAGGAGGGGGTCAAGTTTTCCTACAAAGCACCAGAGGGAAGGACAGGAAACAATGGTTGGAAACTAACCAAAGAGAGAAGCATCCTGGAATTAAGGAGAAACTTCTTGACAGCGAGGACAATCAACCAGTGGAACAGCTTGCCACCAGAAGTCGTGGGCGCCCCATCACTGGAGGTTTTAAAGAAGAGACTGGACAGCCACTTGTCTGAAATGGTATAGGTTCTCCTGCTTGAGCAGGGGGCTGGACTAGAAGACCTCCAAGGTCCCTCCCAGCTCTATTCTATTCTATTCTATTCTATTCTATTCTATTCTATTCTATTCTATTCTATTCTATTCTATTCTATTCTATTCTATTCTATTCTATTCTATTCTATTCTATTCTATTCTATTCTATTCTATTCTACCATTGTTTCTGCATCAAGACTGCAACCCACAGGATTTCCTTAATACTTCGGAAAGCTCTTTGGTGCTTTTTTGCATTAAACTAAGCAGAACGGCTTACTTTATGTGAGTTTAATTGAGTGTGTAATCTCACAATGGGGCCAGGTGCATTTATGGCAGAATGCTCGCGTTTCAGCCCTGCTCAGCAACAGTTGAGTCTGGGCAAGGTGTGGAAAAGAAAGGAGAGCAGAAGAAGCTAGGAGAAGCCACCAGTCACAGGCACGGGGTTGAAGCTCCAGCTCCTAAATTTGATCCAAAGGCAGATTGATTGAAGGTCCTCACTGGAGTCATTCTTCAGATCAACTCCTCCAGTCAATGTGGCCCCTTGGATTGGGTGGCTTTCTGCATACTCCCAAATTGCAGAATGGGATCCAAGCACACTGATGCTCCAGACACAAATCTGAGTAGGGTCACTTGTATAACCCTAAAGTCAAAGGTTTCCCCTGTCCAGTTATGTCCACCTCAAGGGCGTGGTGCTCATATAAGGAACGGTTGCTGGAATTGGGTATGACTAGTTTAATGAAAAGAAGGATGAGGGGTGACATAGCAGTCTTCCAATCTCTCAGGGGCTGCCCCAAAGAAGAGGGAGTCAAGCTATTCTCCAAAGCACCTGAAGGCAGGACAAGAAGCAATGGATGGAAGCTAGTCAAGGAGAGAAGCAACCTAGAACTAAGGAGAAATTTCCTGACAGTGAGAACTATTAACCAGTGGAACAACCTGCCTCCAGAAGTAGTGAATGCTCCAACATTGGAGGTTTTTAAGAAGAGTTTGGACAGTCGTTTGTCTGGAATGGTATAGGGTCTCCTGCCTGAGTAGGGGGTTGGATGAGAAGACCTCTGAGGTTCCTTTATCAACTCTGTTATCCTGTTATTCCATTGTTCTGTAAATGACTGGGGCATTAGGGAAGAAGACATGTAAACATAAACATAAATTTGGGTTGTGCCGCTATTAAAGTCAGCAGCATGAAATATACCAAGGGGCTCAGAATTCTTTCAGCTTGTCACTTTTGGGGACTGTTGCAATTTACTGATTTAATAAAGGAAATATGGTATCTTAATTGCTTGCGAAGCATGCACGCTGGATCCATTGCTAGTGGGCTTCCCTGACACGTCTGTGTAAACGCAGCTTAAAATATTGCAGTTGCAATAAACACAGCTTAAAATATTGCAGTTGCAGCCTGACCTTCGGTGAATAAGCCTTGCCAATATTACAGTTCTGGAGCATTTTTTTAGTGTCTTTCCCTTTTTAACCAGCATCTTTTGCAAAGATTGATTCTTCCCATAATCTCATCATAAAACATTCATAAACATTTGAGAGTGGTGGGGAGAGGTTTATTCTGAGCAGTTTGTTTTTAAATTACTTGGAAAAGCGTAGGAAAGTAATTTATCTGAAATCAGTGTCAGGCCCTAAGGAGGAGAACAATTTAGCTTTCAGAGTTACTCGGAGATGGATGGTACTCCCAAGTTGTCCTTTTAATTAGAGAAGCTGTCAAACTTCATTATCACCCATTGGGGGCAGTTTTGTTTATTTACAGTTAGGGACTGCAATAAGGGGGGGGGCTAGGATCACGGGGTTCTGTGGCCAGACTTCCCACCTGTTTTCAGCCAAGCTGTGTCCTTTTCCAGAACACTCACTCATTCATGTCTCTTCTTTTTTTGCTTCTTTCCACGTTCCAGAATTTATGGCCCCGGATCAAGTTAAGTCTGATCAGATGGAGAGAGACAATATCCAAAGTAGCTTCAAGGTGTAAGATTGGGTAGTTCATACCCAGCTACGTTGATATGGATGGATCCTCAGACTGGTTATTGAGCTAAGTGTCTTTTCAGACTGTATTCGAGACCCCTTAGACTTCATTAAGTCTAAGCAGACTTAATACCTTAATCGGCATGATGGGTAAATACATCAGCTAGTTCTTTATCTGTGTGAACCTGTCAGGTGTGAAGAATCAGGACCACACATTAAGTTCCAGTTATGATGACTTATTGATCGCGCTATACACAAGAATCTGGTCAGCACTAAAGTAGTGCTAGATAAGAGTAATGGAATTTGGGTAGGATTTAGGCCAGGGGTCCCCAACTCCCGGGTTGCGGCATGCCAGCAACCAGGCTGCACAAACAAACAAAGCCCCATCCACGAGATGCAGGCAGCACACAAAACCACACACCTTCCAGTCCATGGAAAAACCTCTCTCCACGGAATTGGTCTCTATTGCCCAAAAGGTTGTGGACCCCTGATTTAGACCATTTGTAGGAACATAATGATTCTAGGCTGATGACTTGCTTGACTCCACTCCCATGCTCTGCCTGCTACTCTCCTACACAGCTTCTGTGTTCTTTGGTGTGTGTGTGTGTGTGTGTGTGTGTGTGTGTGTGTGTAGATAGATAGATAGATAGATAGATAGATAGATAGATAGATGAAAGAAAGAAAGAAAGAAAGAAAGAAAGAAAGGAAGGAAGAAAGAAAGAAAGAAAGAAAGAAAGAAAGAAAGAAAGAAAGAAAGAAAGAAAGAAAGAAATAGATATGATAGAGAGACAGAGATAGAAGCAGCAACAGAGAGAGAGAGAGACAGAGATAGATAGAACCTCTAATTCAGAGAACATTCCAAGGAGGTCAGACATTTCAGTATATAATGTAATGTAGTTTAATATAATATAATTTGATTGTTTGGGCTTCGTACGTAGAATATAAAGAGGATCTGCCTAAGAAATCTGCCATCCCATTGATCATTAGGGATAATTTAGCTAAACTGGCCAGCTAGGTGGGTATCCCCTTCCTTCTTCACCAGTCACGTTCGTCTCTCTTGGACCTTTCCACTTGGTAGAAGAGGACAGTTATTCCACATAGGAATCTACTGTTTTCCATCCAGGAAGACACCTTCCCTCATTTCGGCCTTGACTGTCAGCCAGGTCCAGGGACAGACATAGGAGATGAAACCCTCTTTCCAAGACTGAGAATTTGAAACATAATTGTCACGGTGAATGAAAATAGATTGGCAGAAGGTATAGATGGCCGCTATCTCATGCATTTTGATTGTTTTTCTCATTTGGTGGCAAAATGTGCCATATCCTTGGAGCTCCAGGATCATTGCTAGTTGGGCTTTAGATTGTGTTATTTTTTCCTCCCCTCTTGTAATAGAACAAGATAAGCCAGTATTTATAATAGAATAGAGCTGGAAGGGACCTTGGAGGTCTTCTAGTCCAGCCCCCTGCTCAAGCAGGAGAACCTATACCATTTCAGACAAGTGACTGTCTCTTCTTTAAAATCTCCAGTGATGGAGCACCAGCAAATTCTGAAGGCAGGCTGTTCCACTGGTTAATTGTCCTCCCTGTTAGGAAGTTTCTCCTTAGTTCCAGGTTGTTTCTCTCCTTGATCAGTTTCGAAGCATTGTTTCTCGTCCTGCCCTCTGGTGCTTTGGAGAATAGTTTGATGCCCTCTTCTTTGTGGCAGCCCCTCAAATATTGGAACATTGCTATCACATCACCCCTATTTCTTCTTTTCCCTAGACTAGCCAAACCCAAGTCCTGCAGTCGTTCTTCATATGTTTTACTCTCCAGGCCTTTGATCATCTTAGTTGCTCTTCTCTGAATTTTTTCAAAACTCTCAACATCTTTTTTCCAGTATGGTGACCAAAACTGGTTGCAGTAATTCCAGGCGTGGTCTTACTAGGGTTTTATAAAGTGGTACTAGTATCTTATCCATATTCATTAATGCCAACCCATGCCTTGTCTTGTAAAAGAGGAGAAGACGGAGATTTTGTATTCATGTCAGCCGAGCTTTTGAATGAAGCTTAGAAGCACGTCCATCAGACACAGGCATATCATTCTGATGGACCTTGTCAAAAAAGCTTGATAGATTTTGACAGAAGATCTTGATAGAAGACTACTATCTTATAAGCGTGTCTGTCTGTGTGTGTGTGTGTGTGTGTGTGTGTGTGTGTGTGTGTGTATTGATTTAAGGGATTATAACATGCCTAATTTGCATTGTATGTTAGCAATTATCTGCAATTTGAAACATAATGTGTTGTGGGAGCTATAAGTGGTTTTTCATGGTTGATTAGCTGTTCAAATGAAACAGCTATTTCCCAGTTTCAAACTGAGGCATTATCCACAGCACACCAGGTTTTCCCTTTTTGGTAAGAATGGTTTCCCAGATATGAAGGTCATTAGCATCAATGTGTTTCTGTCTGTATTAATTGGCATCCCCATGCTCCTTGGTGTACCTGATCTTTACAAAATATTACTGGAACATTTTCATAATTCTAAAACATGCATTAAAAGAGCAAGCGGGTGGCATTGTTATAGTACGTGCAAGCAATGTTGTCTTATGTGTGGCCTATGAATCAACTTCTGAATCAATGAAAAAGGAGGAGGAGGAGGAGGAGGAGGAGGAGGAGGAGGAGGAGGAGGAGGAGAAGAAGAAGAAGAAGAAGAAGAAGAAGAAGAAGAAGAAGAAGAAGAAGAAGAAGAAGAAGAAGAAGAAGAAGAAGAAGAAGAAGAGCCCAATGCCATTGCTTTGCTTCCCTCTTAAGAGTAGGAAGAGGAAGAAGAAAGGAGGAGAAGGAGAAGGAGAAGAATCTATTCATGACCCATTGAACATCATTTTACCAAGACTGTCAATCCAATTTGGGGATTATGACTGATCAAGCTATTTGAGAGGAGCTCAGAAAAGGGGGTGCAAAATTCTTGTAGGATTAATTCTTACAGTGATTTTGATCACTAGGTTGAGATTTGAATGTGGAAGGAGGAGGAGGAGGAGGAGGAGGAGGAGGAGGAGGAGGAGGAGGAGAAGAAGAAGAAGAAGAAGAAGAAGAAGAAGAAGAAGAAGAAGAAGAAGAAGAAGAAGAAGAAGAAGAAGAAGAAGAATCCAATACCATTGCTTTGCTTCCCTCTTAAGAGGAAGAAGAAGAAGAAGAAAGGAGAAGGAGAAGGAGAAGAATCTATTCATGACCCATTGAACATCATTTTACCAAGACTGCCAATAGCAGCTGCTCTTGTCCATGTTATTAGAGACAGCTTCATCCTATCTTCTGCTGACCTCTTTTTCCATAGCCTTCCATTTTTCCAAGCCCCAAGGTTTTCTCCAATAATTCTTCACATGATGGGTCCAAAATATCTTTTCACGCTTGCTTCCTCTGGCATCGTTGGAAGCAAATTATTAGAATAAAACAAATGAAAGACTATTTAAAAATGACAACCTCCAATATTAGGCAGGTGGATTTTATGCCTTCTTGTCACTTTAGCTGTGACTGTAAGCCAAATTACCCTTGACAGATTTTTCAAAGCAAGGATGGCCAAGAATATTTAAGGTACTTATGAATAAAACCTCTCCACTTGCAGCAGGGGTTGAACAGATTCCTTTTATTCTGTGCCCTGGGAACTAGACTTGAGCTGAGCATTTTGGATTTTCTTTAATTTACCATTAAAGGTTATCTTAAAGAGCCCGAAGCTTGTGAAAAGCCACGAAAGCATTGCAGTGATGTCAAATGTAGGTCACGGACTGTCCACCTCTGACTGAACCATCTGAAGGTCACTATAATTTATATTACTTCCTGCATTCATTTGCGGGGACGCGGTGGCTCAGTGGGTTAGGACGCTGAGCTTGTCGATCAGAAGGTCGGCAGTTTGGCGGGTCGAATCCCGAGTGCCGCGTAGCAGAGTGAGCGCCTGTTACTCGTCCCAGCTTCTGCCAACCTAGCAGTTCGAAAGCACGTAAAAATGCAAGTAGAAAAATAGGGACCACTACGGTGGGAAGGGAACAGCGTTCCGTGCGCCTTTGGCGTCTAGTCATGCTGGCCACATGACCACGGAGACGTCCTTGGACAAGCGCTGGCTCTTCGGCTTTGAAACGGAGGTGAGCACCAGCCCCTAGAGTTGGAAACGACTAGTATGCATGTGCGGGGGAACCTTTGCCTTTACCTTTATTCAGCTGCATCTCTCCTTCTGTTAGATCAGCCCCAAATTCCCTAAAGAATCTGGGTTGGAGCTCAGAGTTTGGTTAGAGATATTGTGTGGTTTTTAAGGGAGAACTTTGTGGCCATTCAATATCCTCCCCCCCCCACACACACACACCCCAGTGCAATCAAATGAACCTTACACTTTTGATCAGGGGGATTATCTGAAGAAGTCAGTTTGCTAAGTAATTCACAGAACATCTGTAGAGTGCTGTCAAATAGCTCCAGGCAATCAGAATACCCAACCAAATGGAATTCATTAGAATTACCAGCTTGAGTAGTTATAATAATTGGATAGATCCCGTTGGTGAAGTGAAAAAAAGAGCTTGGCTGCTCAGAAAGCTGGACCTCATTTACATACCAGGGTCCCAGTCCCCAAATGTATAGAAGAGAGATTCACTATGAAATTGCTCGGGGATGACAAAAGAAGTTCTCCATAAAAAAAACACAACAAACATTCCCATCAAGGGATAGTACACACAACATGTCTTACAAATGCTGAAATATTAGGGTGATTGAACCATGCCTACTGCTGCTTTCTTAGATAATAGAGACTAAGCAAAGAGTTCGTAGTTCATTGCTATGAGTTAAAGATCAATCAGAATAGAGCTGGAAGGGAACTTAGAGGTCTTCCAGTCCAGCCCCCTGCTCAAGCAGGACACTATACCATTTCTGACAAGTGTCTGTCCAGTTTTTTTTCTTAGAAGCCTCCTGTGATGAAGCAGCCACAACCATTTTCAACTGGTGGCAAGCCAGTTCCACTGGTGAATTGTCCTCACGGTGACAGTGAGGACAATCAACCAGTGGAAGAGCTTACCCCCAGAAATTGTGGGCGCTCTATCACTGGAGGCTTCTAAGAAGAGACTGGACATTCACCTGTCTGAGATGAAACAGGTCCTCCTGCTCGAGCACAGGGCTGGACTAGAAGACCTCCAAGGTCCCTTCCAGCTCTATTCCATTCTAAATAGTGGAATAGAATAATTAAAGAATGGTATAGAAATTGTGGGTGCTCCAACACTGGAGATTTTTAAGAAGAGGCTAGACAGTCACTTGTCTGAGATGGTATAGGTTCTCCTGCTTGAGCAGGGGGCTGGACTAGAAGACCTCCAAGGTCCCTTCCAGCTCTACTCTACTCTACTCTACTCTACTCTACTCTACTCTACTCTACTCTACTCTACTCTACCCTACCTTCTATTCTATTCTATTCTATTCTATTCTATTCTATTCTATTCTATTCTATTCTATTCTATTCTATTCTATTCTATTCTATTCTATTCTATTCTATTCCATTCCATTCCATTCCATTCCATTCCATTCCATTCCATATTTTCTATTCTATTCTATTCTATTCTATTCTATTCTATTCTATTCTATTCTATTCTATTCTATTCTATTCTATTCTATTCTATTCTATTCTATTCTATTCTATTCTATTCTATCCTATCCTATCTTATCCTATCCTATCCTATTCCATTCCATTCCATTCCATTCCATTCCATTCCATTCCATATATTCTTCTATTCTATTCTATTCTATTCTATTCTATTCTGTTCTGTTCTGTTCTGTTCTGTTCTGTTCTGTTCTGTTCCGTTCCATTCCATTGCATTCCATTCCTCCTTCTCTTCTGCAAGCTAAACATTCTTAGCTTTTTCAATCATTTCTCATAGGACGATTTCCAGTCCCTTCCATTGTCCTAATTGCCCTCCTCTGGTGGGCGACCAGCCCTTGTTCTAGTGTGCAAACTGCATCTAAATCTAGGTCTAGGAGGTTTGGTAAAGTTCTTTTTCTGACCTGGGGGGAAAAAAAGAAAAGAAAACTCATTCCTATTTCACCAACAGCTTCTTCTTCTCCCCCCCCCCCGCCCCATCTTTTAAAATCTCTCCTAGTTTTATTGGAACTAACAAGCGGCTTTTGCCTACCGCTTACTTATGCTCAAAAGCTGCACAATGCAATCTCAGTTCCTACCCAGCTGTCTGATGGTCTGTATAGACATCTTCAGGGAGCTGTTGACAGACATTACAGAAAAAAAATAAAAAATAAATGGTGACCTCCAGAGACAGCTAGACTGTGGGTCATTAATGGTCCCACTTTCCTTTTGACCATTAATTGTAAGATGTTCTCAGTTTCTGAGAGGAGGGGGGGGGAAATAGAAGAAAGGAGCTTTGGAACAAAGCAGGGGGAAATTTGAAGGTCAAACTCCAGTGGGCAGGAATGAAAACATCTGGCACTTCTCTGCAGCTTATTGAACAGACTGGCAGGGATCTAACGCAAGATCAGCCAAGGAACAGCTGGCCATGTTCTTTAGGCAGTCCCTTAATGGCCCATTATAACTTTATTGGTCCTTGGCATCCTGTCGTGGGTACGATATAAAGTAGAGCAAAGAACACAGCTGTGCTAATTTTAAATATTAAGATCTCATCATTTGGATTCCTTGGAAACTGATATTAACTCTGCAGCCACACGGTTTGGACAAGTTATGTGGGGTTTGCTCTCAGCGCGGTGAGGTGGTCCGTCACCCCTGATGTTCTCCTGACATGAAAAAAGCCATTTTGTAGAAGACCCGGCAGAAGCTGAGGTGGAGTCAAAAGGGGATCAGCCTAGAATCCCTATTTAGCCACAAACAAAGTTCAACTCCCCTTGAGTATTGTTGACCCATAGCTCACTCTTAGCAGGTGCTGATGGCTAGTTGAGAAGATTTCCGCACATGGGCTTTTAGCAATAAATCAGGTTTTTTTTAAAAAAATCCCATTTATATCCCGCCCTTCTCCGAAGACTCAGGGTGGCTTACAATCTAAGAAGCACAAATCAATGTGCTTAGCAATAGCCTTCGTTCTATGTATATGCCTGCTTATTAGGGCTTTCGCACACACACACCCCAGCGGCATTATTACAAAATCAGCTTATTGCCCCCAACAATCTGGGTCCTCATTTTACCTACCTCGGAAGGATGGAAGGCTGAGTCAACCTTGAGCCTGGTGGGACTCGAACCTGCACTAATGGCAGGCAGCTGGTGTTACTTGCAGGCAGCTGGTGGAGGCATTAGCCCACTGCTCCACCAAAATTAATTGAACCTTCACGTGTGGACTGGTCTTTCATGCCTGACACGCTTCCTTGAATTTGATAGGTTTATTTACTTTCTTTCCTGCTTTTCCAGTCATGTCACAGTTGGAAACGAGATCCATCTTCAATCAAACCATCATCTAGCCTCTCTCCCTTCTGCAAAGTTGGGTTCCTTCCTTGCCTGTTCCTAAATCAGCTTACATCTCAATCAAGAACGCCATCATTTTTCTTTCCAAACCACAAATCTGCATTCATAGGATCTTGAATAGAGAGAGCTTTAGTACCTAAATAGATCGCTTTTCCCACAGTGATTTTTCCCTAGTGAAACTTATCTTTATCCATATAATATATTTATTATGTCCAATAATCAGAAAGATGATTCATTTTGGGCCTTCTGTTTTCTGACAATGTTTACAATATTAATGAATATGGTTATTCATTTCCAGCATGTAGATAAATTCAGAAAGTGAGAATTAAGTAAATTGACATCAGATGAGAAAGTAAATAATTTTCTCCCCTGACTGTGATAAAATTAATTTTATTTTATTTATGGAGGTTAGCTTACTTAACTACATACAGAGGGCAGGTGTGTGTGTGTGTGTGTGTGTGTATACTTAGAATGTTATCATTTAGCTATAACTTTGCAGGATTACACTCTCCTGAAATGATAAATGAATTGGTAAAACTATTGCCATTAATAGATCTAGCATTAAATAAATACAGGCTTTGTGATGATTAAATATTATTCTAGCTATCACAAAGGTTCTCAGGCTTTGCAGGAACATAATGGCCCAGTGCAGGAGTCTGTAGACAAAGTCTGAAGTGAGATCGAAGTGATATATAAGATGTTGAGACTCTGGAAAGAATGCAGAGAAGAGCAACAATTATTCCCCAAAATATTTCATTCTTGGTGTGTGTGTGCTGACTTCAAGAGAAAGAAAGGAAGGAAGGAAGGAAGGAAGGAAGGAAGGAAGGAAGGAAGGAAGGAAGGAAGGAAGGAAGGAAGACAGAATATCATAAAGAAAAAGAAAAGAAATATTTAAAGGATTGAGTTTCAAATTTCATCCCAACGAGTGCAAACACATTTAGCAAGTCTTCATATCCTATGATATCCTATGACCTACAACTCTTCACCCTCTATTCCATCTTCTATGCTGGGTGTCTATCAACTTCAACGTCTTTGGAGTCTTCTGTTCTTCCAACCTAATTCAATGGATGAATGGGAAAAAACGTTTATCCAATTATCTGTGATTAAGCCATCACCTGGCTAAGCCTCGTGCTATTTTTTTTAATCATAACATTTGCAGGGAATGAAACTTTCAATGGGTGGTCAAAACTCAACAGCCTTGTCTGCTGAATTCTCTTCATTTGTTAGATGTTGTAAATATTTCATGGTGACCTTATCAGCTTTTTCTTTTTAAAAAAAGGACTTAACATGGACAATATGCCTTAATGTTAGCTATGCATTCCCCATCCTTTTTCTTTTAAACCTTAATTTATCTTTGACTTAGGTGGAGGAGGCAGGTGTTAAAATTTAATATTGCTGTAACTTTTAAATGACCACCGTGAATAATAAGAATGCAAACCTCTAAGACATTTAAAAGGCGTTAATGACTATATATTTTTTAAAAAAAAATATGGCAACAGAAGCATCCTAAATCACATTTTGAAATAGTTGCATTTCAGGATTGGGAATAATAATAAAAAAAATCTAGATTTACTAGAAATATTGATAAAATCCAGGAGACAAGAGTTAGCAGGCAGAGAAAAAAAATGGATATATCAAGGATGTTGTCATTGGAATAAGCGACGTTTTAATTGGGGAAGATTTTGTTTCTATGGACTGGCAATCCAATCAGTTTGCTGACATATTAACTAAAGACCCCTAGAAGGAAAACTCGGTTTGACTGACATTTTCATGTGAAGTGAACTTGCCTGGCACTAACATTGATTTATTGGGTGATTCAGGATAATCGATCCATCTTCTTTTCCTCACAGATTTGGGAGAACCAGTAATAGCCGATATTGTGCAGAGAAGAGGAACAAAGATGAGTAGGGGACTGGAGGCTAAAACATATAAAAGAACGGTTGCTGGAATTGGGTATGTCTAGTCTAATGAAGGGACGCGGTGGCTCAGTGGGTTGGGACGCTGAGCTTGTCGATCAGAAGGTCGGCAGTTTGGCGGGTCGAATCCCGAGTGCCGCGTAACAGAGTGAGCGCCTGCTACTCATCCCAGCTTCTGCCAATCTAGCAGTTCGAAAGCACGTAAAAATGCAAGTAGAAAAATAGGGACCACTCCGGTGGGAAGGTAACAGCGTTCCGTGCGCCTTTGGCGTCTAGTCATGCCGGCCACATGACCACGGAGGCGTCCTCGGATGAGCGCCGGCTCTTCGGCTTTGAAACGGAGATGAGCACCGGCCCCTAGAGTCGAAAACGACTAGCACGCATGTGCGGGGGAACCTTTAACTTTACCTAGTCTAATGAAGAGAAGGTTGAGGGGTAACATAATAGCAGTTCCAATTTTTGAGGAGCTGCCCCAAATGGCTAGTCTAGAGAAAAGAAGAACTAGGGGGGACATGATAGCAGTCTTCCAGTATCCCAGGGGTTGCCACAAAGAAGAGGGGGTCATTTATTCTCCAAAGCACCCGAAGGCAGGACAAGAAGCAACAGATGGAAACTAATCAAGGAGAGAAGCAACCTAGAACTAAGGAGGAATTTCCTGACAGTCAGAACAATTAACCAGTGGAACAACTGGCTTCCAGAAGTTGTGGGTGCTCCATCACTGGAGGTTTTTTACAAGAGACTGGACAATCATTTGTTGAGAATGTTATAGGTTCTCCTGCTTGACCAGAGGGGGTTGGACTAGAAGACCTCCAAGATCCCTTCCAACTCTGTTGTTCTGAATTAATTCAGTGGGTTGACGGCTTTCAGTACATTAGATGCCTATCTGCAGTTCAATTTTCTTGGGTGATTTTGCCCTGCTCCACAATGTGAGTAAGGACCTGGAATTTAAATCTGCTATATACTTATTGATTTTCTTTTTACTTTTCTGGGTGAATTGTTTTGTAATACAGCCTTGTAATGTCATTTTAATACATTTAAGACATAAGCAACGTTATTGCTGTACACACCATAGAGGGTATCTGTCCTAAAAGTGAATTTTTTTCTCATCTCACAGAACAATTCACCACGCCTTGAGCTCCTGTCTCTTGGATATAATAAGAGATTGCCGATACGGATTAAAAATTAAAAGATTAAGACTGAAAGCCTATTCTCGCTAGAACCCAAGTGAGACTTAACTTTTCAGTGGTTGAAAATGCACAACTTAGTTACCCCTGGATTTTCTACTACCACCTATGAATTAACGTTTCCCATAGAGGCTCAAATGAATACGCAAGGAAATCCATTTGATTTCCAAAATATTTGCCTTTTGTTTTGATGCATCCAACTTTCTTTTTCTTCTTTTTTTTATTAAAGAGTTTTACAAAAACAAAATTTTACAAAATTTTACAAATCCCTCCCACCCCAAACCCACCCACTTCCCCCTCCCCCACTTCCCAGAGCTAAATACAGGATTATAGTTACAATAATCATATTCTAAATAAAAATTATGCATAATATACAATTAACCAAATTCATAATGTGCTTTAACTCCCCTTTAACATAACTACAAACAAATATCAATATCCCACTAAAATCTACTCATAAGCTAAATGGAACTTTTTAGTCCCATATTTGTTCTGAATATAATTTATCCATCTCCTCCAAACTGAAATATATCTTTCCTGTGAATGATCTTTCAAATAAGCAGAAATCTTAGACATTTCTGCAAGATTCAAAACTTTAAATACCCATTCTTCTATAGTGGGCAAACTATCCTTCTTCCAATATTGTCCCACCAGTAACCGTGCTGCTGTTATCTTGTTCAACATCAAGTTAGTTTCTTTAACATCTCAATCTACAACAATACCCAATAAAAACAATTGCGGAGAAAACTTTATCTTTCTCTTAAAAATCTTTTGAATGTTCCACCAAATTTTGATCCAAAAAGCTTTTATATTTCTACAAGTCCACCACATGTGAAAATAGGTAGCTTCTAAACTACCACATCTCCAACATTTAGACTGTAAATTAGGATACATGTTGGACAACTTCTTGGGATCCAGATGCCATCTATAAAACATTTTATAAAAATGTGTTTGACATGTCTGAGTTAGATGATGCTGGGCAGGAGGGGAGATGTGCATGAGAGTCAAGCTAGACACAATAACACTGAACTTAGCGTGAGAATCAAGGTTACTGAGCCCAAAGCTGATAAAGAATTGGTGGGCTGGAGAGCTGGAGAGGAAGCCCGCACTTCAAGCTAATTGGGGAATGTGATTTATGACTGTAAATTGGAGGAGGGAATTGTGCTTTGATACTATATGCTCAGGGGAGGGGAATTCAGTTTTTGGCTTCGAATATGTAAGTGCCAATATTCTGCTACTCGAATAAAAGTTTCTTTAAGGTAAACAATGCCTTGAGGTTCTTTTGAAGAGTTTCATTTGTCAGAACTATGACACCTACATCTCCAAGAGATTTTCATCACCATCTGCTGAGATGACTTGAGTAGCCTGTCAAGACTGCTGTCAATTCTCAAGGCAATAAATGTGAGGAATGAATCCCTAAATACCTATCATCTTGTAGATCTTAGCCCTTTTCTTGAGCTGTCCCACAGATGTGCCAGCTGCCAAAAAGGAAATATGTTCCTTGTCATAATGGCTTCTTGTTATGATGCTGCTCAGGAGTAGGGGAACTGCAAAACTGAATTTAAATCTTCTCCCCATCCCAGATCTTTCAATCTTTGCCTCATGCATACTCTATGTTGCAACTGATGTAATAACCAAGATCCATTTTAAACAGGTTTGACAATTATTCAGTCACCCATGTCTTTTAGTAGGGAGTTACTAAATTTCTCTTCTGCGTGTGTTGTATTAAGTCCACTCAGTCACATTTCTGAGAATTGACTCAAAAATATATAAAACAAATCCTTTGCTGAAAACTGCCCTTCCAATTTTGTTCTCCCTGAATCACCATGTTCAGATGATAGCCATATAAATTTTTATTTTATTTATTTACATGCCAGGTGTGAAAGATCAGAGCTATGCATGAAGGCTCAATTAAACTGATTTATTGCCAATGATATCTATCCAGAAGAATTGGTAATATAAACAGAGGCACAGAATCAAAATCACATGAAGTATTAGTACCACTTTATAAAGCCTTAGTAAGGCCACACTTGGAATACTGCATCCAGTTTTGGTCACCACATTACAAAATAAATGTTGAGACTTTAGAAAAAGTGCAGAGAAGAGCAATGAACATGATTAAAGGCCTGGAGACTAAAACATATGAACAGTGGCGTAGCGTGGGGGGGTGCAGGGGGGGCCGGCCGCACCGGGCGCAACATCTGGGGGGGTGCGCTCGCACTGAGCTGCTCAGGGAGCCCCAAGGGCTGCACAGAGTTGGCTTGGCTCCGCTCTCAAGCTGCTCTTTCTTGCAAAGCGAAATGAGTCCGGCAGGTGAGATGGGCGGCCACATAAACTGAATAAAATAAATAGAAGCGGCCAACTCTCCGCCCAGGCTCAGGCCAACCGCAAGCGCCCCGCAGGCGCCCTGGCAGGTTTGGCCGAGCGAAGACGGACCCACTGGCCTAGCTTCGTGCGCATGCGTGGCTTTATTTAGCGGGGCTCACGTGCGAGCTTGAATGCAGCGGCTCTTGCAGGTCGGAGCCCCGCCCAGCCGCCCTCGAGAGGGACCCGGAAGCATCCCGCATGCGCGCGACTTTTCTTGGAAAGTCTACGCCGCTGCGGGGCGCGTCTTTTCAGCGGTGCCGTGACGTCACTTGCCTTGCCCCGGGTGCTGACAACCCACACTACGCCACTGCATATGAAGAACGGCTGCAGAATTTGGGTATGGCCAGTCTAGAGAAAAGAAGGACTAAGAAGGACATGATAGCAGCATTCCAGTATTTGAAGGGCTGCCGCAAAGAAGAGGGGTCAAATTATTCTCCAAAGCACCAGAGGGCAGGACAAGAAACAATGGATGGAAACTAACCAAGGAGAGAAGCAACCTAGAACTAAAAAGAAACTTGCTAACAGTGAGGACAATCAAACAGTGGAATGGCTTGCCTTCAGAAATTGTGGGCGCTCCATCACTGGAGGTTTTAAAGAAGAAACTGGACAATCACTTGTCTGAAATGGTATAGGTTCTCCTAGTTGAGCAGGGGGATAGACTAGAAGACCTTCAAGGTCCCTTCCAGCTCTCTTCTAATTCTGAATTCAAGGGGATTGATCTTAATTCACTTGTGGCTATGTAGGGATTCTAGGCTGATACCTCTTTTGACTCTGCCCCCGCGTTCTGCCACTCCTTCTACTACCTTTCCAGATTCATTGAATTGAAATGAATTAATCTTCTAATTTCGCAAGCCACTCCCTCTAGTGCCACATCAGCTAGAAGGACCCTTCTCTCCGAAGGTCATTCCCACATAACTCCCTAGGCACCTCCTAGGAAGGCTGACTGCATCTTTGGCAAGAGAATAAAACTTTCTGGACATCAAAGGACAAATTTCGGCAAAGGATTAGTTAACAGACTTTGGCTTCCTGCCTTAGCTGACTGGGCTGGATTCCAGCAACGCCAAATCATGTATCTTTTCTGGGATAATGGGATTGACGTGCATTGTGCTGTGTCCATCCTGAGTATAAAAGAGACAATACTATGCAACATTATCTGATTAGGCGAGAACAAGAATCTGCAGTAATAGCCTGCCGTATCTCACTGTGAGTCAAAACAGAGACGTCTCCTTTCTCAACGTTTCTCTTACAGGAGGCCATTTATTTGCCTCCAGGTTTGTCATCCCAAGTCAGCTGGGAGGAAAGGAAAGAGAGAGGAAAAAGGGCCTTTGAGTAAGCAAATGATCTATCAGTTAGCTGTGAAGGGAATGGAAGATTTCCTGCAGAAATTCCTGAGTTTGTTCACACCATACTGTTGCAATATTTACATTTCCCCTGGGGTCTGAGTTGAAGAAAGAAAATCCAGCACAAGAGGGAAATGTAACAACCTTAGCAGAGGAAAGAACCCCGCTGAGTCATTTCCAGGGTCTAGTGAAGGCAGCATTTTATTTCTCACAAAAGCTAAGCAGATGTAAATGGAAACTGATTGTAACAGTATGCAGGGAACACCATGGGAGATTGATCCAAGAGATGCTGCCAAGGGAAGGGTCAGGTAAGAGACTACATAGCCCAGAGCTGCATAATGGGTGGAGAAGGAGACTCAGAAGAGACCCTCACTATCTTCGCAGGCTGTATAGGAGACAGCTGTAATGGTATGTGAGAAAGACCTTGGGAAATAGAGGGAAGAAATGCTGCCTGTGGAATGGTCAGGTAAGAGACTGCATAGCCCAGAGCTGCATAATGGGTGGAGAAAGACATTCAGAAGAGACTCTCCCTAGTCTCTTGGGCAGCAAAGGAGATGGCTGTAGTAATATGTGAGAAAGAGCTTTGGAAATGGGGGAAAGAGATGCTGCTTAGGCAACAGTCAGATAAGAGGCAGCATAGCCCAGGGCTGCAAAATGGGTGGAGAAACACGCTCAGAAGGGACCCTCCCTAGTTTCCCAGGCTGTATGTGAGAAAGGGAAAGGGAAGGGAAGAGATGCTGTCTAGGGAATGGTCAGGTAAGAGACAGCATAGCCCACTGATGCATAGTGGGTGGAGTAAGAGGCACAGGAGGGACCCTCCCTAATTTCTTAGGTTGTAAAGAAGACAGCAAGAGAATTGTACTTTCAGAGTAGCATGATTCTGTTAACATAGCTTTACAATAAAGTAGAATGAGCTCATTTGTCTCAGTGTCCTATCCAGTCTACCTTGTAAGACTGATACTGACCCACAAGAAAATTGTCAACAGATGATACAGATAGATTAGATAGATACAGTAGAAGATAGATGATAGATAGATAGAAAGATAGATAGATAGATAGATAGATAGATAGAGAGAGAGAGATAGATAGATAGATAGATAGATAGATAGATAGATAGATAGATAGATAGACAGACAGACAGATAGATAGAGTCAGACTGTGCACTGTCTTATTGTACTGAAATAACCCAGGAGTAAACACAGTAAACAGTAGTTTGCATTAAATGGTAGTTTATCTTACACTATCTACACCAGGAACAATATACATACATGTGCTAATACAGCAGGATCCAATAAACAACAATTACAGCAGGAAACGGAAGAGAGAGAACACATCAGCAGAGCCTTCCCTTTATACAAATGCTCTTAAAGAGACACAAACCCTGCTGAGTCTTTCCCATCATTACATCACATTTTACATTACATAAGCTGGTTGACAGATGGATGGATGGATGGATGGATGGATGGATGGATGGATGGATGGATGGACGGACGGACGGACGGACGGACGGACAGACAGACGGACAGACAGACAGACAGACAGACAGATAGACAGACAGACAGACAGACAGACAGACAGACAGACAGACAGACAGACAGACAGACAGATAGATAGATAGATAGATAGATAGATAGATAGATAGATCTTTAATAAATAACTCCAACTGGGGCATCTCTGCTCCTGGAAATAATATATAGAGACATCTTTGCTAGAAGTCCCTGATATCCTCCTTATGTGGCAAAGGCATTCACTATCCTTCTGTCAGACTGTAAGTCCAAAACTTAATGTTGATTTGTATTGTAGCAACTTTGATCAGTGAATGGTCCAGCTGAACTTCCATGAAAATAAGGAGCGATGAATCTAGTTTGCTCTGATGCAACCCAACGAAGTGCAGAGAACTGGCTAGCAGTAGTTTCTCAATTACCTCCTTCTGCTCTGACTGTACCAAGATGCCTTCAAGCATGTCTCAGTGTGGAAAGAGGTGAAAAAAAACTAAATAGCTGGGAACTGGTAATGGACTCCAATCCGTTGAGTTAATTTACATGGGAGAAGACAACTTTAAAAAGAAGGAATCCAAAATCAATATAATCACCAAGTTCTCAGTGAGAAAAATCAATTTGATTTTCCCAGGCAGCATTCAAAAACTTATTTCTTCCTGCGCTTTGCTTCCCCCCCCCAGTTTCTAAAAAAAAAATTTTTTTTTTCAGAAGTGGAATGATGTATAAATAGATAAATACTCCTCTTTAAAACACATTGATTTGTTTATTCAATTTATGTAGCTGCCCATCACAACCAATGAGGCTATTTATGAATGTATAAGCCTTTCTGTGACCATCGTGACAATCATTGTAGCTTTGGGTCCTTTTTTGTGAGTCTTCACACCCAATTATCTAAGTTGCTGGTTTACATATTGAGGTTTCCTTGCCCCAAGTTCTGGAGACTCTGTTTGGTGGGGTGGTGGAGACATCAGGCTACAAAGCAGGAGAGCAATTTTTGTCCAACATTTGCTATTTTGATTTTAAATCATCCAAACTAAGAAAATAGTTTACTTTTATAGAACTGGTCCAAGCCAATCAAGATTTCCCCCTTTGGATTTAGAAATTCTGTTTTGACATCACTGAAGACAAGCGTATGTCAAAACCATCCAAGAGAAATGTACAGACGGAGTATTTTACAAGCCTGAAGAAAAGGCAATGAAATAAGGAACAATTTTTTAAAATCAAATCTATTTCAGCAGGAGTCTCTCTCTCTCTCTCTCTCTCTCTCTCTCTCTCTCTCTCTCTCTCTCTCTCTCTCTCTCTCTCTCTGTCTCTCTCTCTCTCTCTCTCTCTCTCTCTCTCTGTCTCTGTCTCTCTCTCTCTCTCTCTCAGCTATCCAGCTATCATCTATCTACCATCCCTGTATCATCTCTCTCTCTATATATAATCTGTCTGTCTGTCTGTCTCTCCCTGCCTGTCTGCCTGCCTGCCTGTCTGTCTATCTATTTATCTATCTGCTATCCAGCTATCATCTATCTACATTCCCTGTATCTCTCTCTCTCTCTCTCTCTCTCTCTCTCTCTCTCTCTCTCTCTCTCTCTCTCTCTAAGTCTTGTTCTCTCCTTTGCAAAAGGGTGTTTTGAAGGATTTTCCGTCAAGTACCCATGTTGCCATGTTTGAAAATAGGAGAGTTGAACCAAGAAAACATCTCGAAATCCTTGTCATGATTATTATTATTCTGCTTCTCTTTGACAAGCCATCCTGTTGAAGAGTCAGGATTTTTTGCTCGGTTTCAAGATAATTACGACAATGATGTCTAATTACAAGTATTCCTCAGTTTATGACTGTAATGGAGTCTGCTCGTTACGATTGCAAGTGGTGATGGCTGTTAAGTGAGATGGCCTCATTTAATGAGCCCCACTACTAGGTAAGGTAGAGAACGTGCTGGGATCACCAAAGATGGAGAAACTTCTCATAGTTATCCCAAATATGCTTTTTCACCAGGCAACTGGAGTTCCTTGTTTTTCTTTGAAGAGGTTTAGCTTATCATCCAAGAAGCTTCTTCAAATGAGCTGAGAGATGAGCCTAATTAATAGCATGGAGGCTATTTGTTGAATTTTGTCTTCTGTTTTCATTGAACAGTGTTTAACTGACAGTAACCAAGTAACATAAATGTGTCATGGGAAAAAAATCCATTAAAAAATAAGTGAAAAAGCCCAGAGAAATAGATAAAAGCCTTTTTACTTGCCATATAATGTAAGCACTGCAGGTCTTTTGCAAGGTTACAAGATCTGTTATGAATTGATGAATTCATAAAGTCTGCCCAAGTTTGGCGAAATGGTGCGTCCCTTCCTCTGATGTTTTATTCTTCTGATTTTATCGGGAAACTTTTCTAATATGGAGCAGTTATTGGAGCAGCTTCGTTAATCCACATCTCAACTGTTAGATCATCTAATGTTTTTCTATTCTGAGCAATTCTTACTTGAGAACTTAAGTGAAAACTGTGACTATTATTGTTCATCAGCTAGACGTAGCTGCTCTGAAAGATACGAGATTTCAGAAGGTTATTTGTTCAGACAAAGCTTTCTACTCTCCCTTTTCCTTTAATCTGAAAGATATATTATAAATCTGTGAGTTTTATTCTTACTGAAATCAGAGCTGAAATCGCCAAAGATTAACAAAGTGCAAAATCCACTCCATGGTGCGTGGGAAACCTTCGCATCTGCAGGGCAAGTAGAGCCTTGTTATCTTAACAAGGAAAAAACCATGTAGCCTTTCATTTCGCAGTGTCTAACATCTCTTAGAAGAAGTTAGGGATTGTAAAGAGCTGAGCAATTATCTCCTTTGAACCCAACTGCTTTTATAGACTTCATTCTTTCTTGATTAAATGGGCCCTAATGATTTTTGTCTTTGAGGCAGAAAAAAGGAGCAGTTCATAAATCAAGCTTCTGGACTTGATCAGGCAAGCAATTATATCAGGTTTGGAATAGTCCAAGAGAACAGAGAAGATTTTTGCTTGCTGTCTGGCATCAGCTCTTCAAATTTATCTGGACCACTTGGCTTCCTGCTACCTTGTCAACATCAGATGTTGAGTACCGAACTCTAGAAGTTCTTCTTACCACTAAGCATTGTTGTTGAGCCACAGTGGCATTTTGAAGATGGAATTTCGAAGTTCTAGATCTCTTCCCCTCTAGTTCCCCTCTCTTCCCACCCTAGCTTAATCATTAATCCAGAACTCTGATAAAATGTCCATGTGTTAGCCTATATGTGTGAAAATATATCTAGAAAAATAAATCAGAGCAAAGCATCAGACCAGCTCAATTTAACATCTAACATCTGTTCCGTTCTTTGCACCATTTCTTTTCGTAAATGGTGGCTCAAAGATTAGAATAGAATAGAGCTGGAAGGGACCTTGGAGGTCTTCTAGACCAGCCCCCTGCTCAAGCAGGAGAACCTATACCATCTCAGACAAGTGTCTATCTAGCCTCTTCTTAAAAATCTCCAGTGATGGAGCACCAACAATTTCTGGGGGCAAGCTGTTCCACTGGTTAATTGTCCTCACTGTCAGGAAGTTTCTCCTTAATTCCAGGTTGCTTCTCTCTTTGGTCAGTTTCCAACCATTGTTTCTTGTCCTGCCCTCTGGTGCTTTGGAAGATAGTTTGACCCCTTCTTCTTTGGGGTAGCCCCTCAAATACTGGAATCCTGCTATCATGTCTCCCCTATTTCTTCTTTTTTTAGACTAGCCAAACCCAAGTCCTGCAGCCGTTCTTCATATGTTTTAGTCTCCAGGCCTTTGATCATCTTAGTTGCTCTTCTCTGACTTTTTTTCCAAACACTCAACAACAACTTTTTTGTCATGTGGTGACCAAAATTGGCTGCAGTATTCCAGGTGTGGTCTTATTAGGGCTTTGTAAAATGGTACTAATACCTTGCATGATCTTAATTGTATGCCTCTGTTTAGAGAACCCAGGATCTGTATCTGTACCTTTGTTTTTTTTTTCCTGCTGCCTAAATGTAAGACTTTGCTTTTCTCCACATTGAAACTCATTTTAATAATAATAATAATAATAATAATAATAATAATAATAATAATAATAATAATAAGAAGAAGAAGAAGAAGAAGAAGTTTGAAGGGACCTTGGAGGTCATCTAGTCCAACCCCCTGCTAAGGCAGGAAACCCTATACCATTTCAGACAAGTGGCTGTCCAGTCTCTTCTTAAAAACTTCCAGTGTTGGAGCATTCACCGCTTCTGGAGGCAGGTATTTTGTTGGATAGGGCCCATTGTTCAAGTTTGTCAAGATCTTTTTGGATCCTGAGCTTGTCTTCTGGGCTGTTGGCTACTCCTGCCAGTTTGGTGTCATCTGCAAATCTGATGAGTTCCCCTTCAATTCCCTCATCTAAGTCACTGATGAAGCTATGGAAGAGTCCTGGGCCTAAGACGGAACCTTGTGGTACCCCACTGCTCACTTCTCTCCATGTGGATGTAGTGCCATTGCGTATGGTTTGCCAGCCAGCTACAGATCCAGCTGGTGGTGATGTTGTCTATTCCACCTTTTTCAAGCTTACAAAGGAGTAGGTTGTGGTCTACTTTATCAAATAAGCCTTGGTGGAGCAGTGGGCTAATGCCTCCTTAAGTAACACCAGCTGCCTGCAATGAGTGCAGGTTCGAGTCCCACCAGGCTCAAGGTTGACTCAGCCTTCCATCCTTTTGAGGTAGGTAAAATGAGGACCCAGATTGTTGGGGGCAATAAGCTGACTTTGTAATAATGCCGCTTGGGGTGTGTGTGAAAGCCCTAATAAGCAGGTATATACATAGAATGAAGGCTACTGCTAAGCTTGTAAGCCGCCCTGAGTCTTCGGAGAAGGGCGGGATATAAATGGAATTTTAAAAAAAATGCCTTACTGAAGTCTAAGTATACCATGTCCACAGTATTTCTCTGGTCTGCTAGTTTAGTCACTTTGTCAAAGGATAAAATAAGATTGGTTTGGCATGATCTGTTTTGAACAAACCTGTGCTGGCTACTAGTTATAACTTTGTTTGCTTCTAGTTGTTCGCAGATCTGTTGTTGTTTTTTTGATTAACTTTTCTAGGATCTGCCCAGGTATTGATGTTAAACTGATTGGTCTGCAGTTTCCTGGGTTCATCAGCTCTTTTCCAATCCTCAGGTACTTCCCCGGTGCGCCAGGATTTATGAAAGATGTGGTGCAATGCTTCTGAGATGACATCTGCCATCTCCTTCAGAACTCTGGGATATAATCTGTCAGGTCCTGGTGATTTGTACTCATTTATTTATTTATTTTAATTCCATTTATATCCCGCCCTTCTCCGAAGACTCAGGGCGGCTTACAAGCTTAGCAGTAGCCTTCATTCTATGTATAGGCCTGCTAATTAGGGCTTTCACACACACCGCAAGCGGCATTATTACAAAGTCATGTCAGATAGGTGTTCTCTTACCATTTTCTTGCTTATTTTAATTTTTGTATTGAATTTGACTTTTGCAGTGGTTTATTTTGGTATGTTGGGCTATAGTAACTTTTTGTGCGAAGACTGATGCAAAGTATGAGTTAAGCAGCTCTGCTTTCTCCCTGTTGCCTGTTATTGGAGATGATTTTATTTATGACAAAACCAATCCAGAACAATCGATACATATCCTTGCCTTTATGTTTTCTTTGTCTGGCTTTTAGTTTGGCTTTCCAAACAACTTTGGTGGGAAAATGACAGATCTATCTGCTTAAAATTGTCCAACGTCTCCAGACACATGGCACTGATTTCCTGTTTTGGAACATGGAAGGACGTGGGTTTGTTTTTTCTTTCAATGAGATTCCCCTATGGTGATAAGTTTCTAAGCAAAGCGAAGAGACAGAAGTTGACTGAGAGAAAAGGTTCCACAAGGGTTCATCATTCAACATCTGTCTGAAGTTCCTTCTCATTTTGTCACTAAAAAAAATGCTGTTCAGAAGAATGTATTTCTTTACATCAAGATGGAGCTCTTGTCCCTGACATTAAGTCTCCAGGAGAAATGTATTGCACATTGCTTTGTTAGTTAAGCTCTTCAGTCAATGCCCATGTACAAAGATCTGCAACTGTAGGAAACACAACTTCATTTCCTCCTCCTCCTCCTCCTCCTCCTCCTCTTCCTCCTCCTCCTCCTCCTCTCGTTGTAAAAGAGTCAAAAAATGAATCACTGCTTTGCAACACTCACAAAGCCAAAATGGTACAAGAGGGTTTTAATTAAATCAACACAGTGAATGAGAGAACAAGAATGGCCCATAGAAGTGACTACCAGGAACAAAGACAGTTGGCTGATTTTACTTAGCAGACAAATACTCTTCAATCCATAATTGGTTGTTATGGTATGAAACATGCCAGCTGAGGATGTAGAAAAGCAGAAGGAAATTGGAAATTGGAAAGCTGGATTTGCTATTACATTAAGTGGCATCCATCAACTTGAGAAAGAAATACGAATCATGATTAAAAACCAGAGTTACATGGTTCCCCCCAACCCCCCCATGATCCAGAACAAGAACCGTCGTCTTGTAAGACTGATTGCCTTCTATCTAGAGAAAACATCAGGCCACACTTGATGCAAAAAGTATTTATCAATTCAAAATTTAAAAAAATCCCTTATTACAACCCTGGAATCCTTAATTTGGGGTAGATTCAGGGTGACTGGGTGAAGCTGGGCATTTACTGACCGGATGCCCTTCCTAACACCTACATGGAGTTCACAGCAGATATTTTTTTTCTTTGCACCCTAGGAGAGAGAAACATCTGCCGTTACCTAGGATTGAATTTTCAACTTTCCGAGTGGGAGGCAAGCGTTTTCACTACTAAACCATCACACAGCTCATTATTTATCAATTCAGAATGAGAGCTTTGTCCTCCCTCAGAACTGACTATGCGTGCTCATGACATATGTAGATGATTTCAATATGATCAGGTTTAGATCATTTGGTACTGCCTCTGTTTCTTAACTCCAAATCTTGAAATTCAACTGGACCAGAGGTAGACTAAATGTAGGGTCCCTCAATTCTTAGAATTCTGCATCTTCTTTCTTTAGCGTCTTCTAGGCAGTGAGTGACCTCGTTCCTGATTTTGGAATTTGGTACTAGGGCAAAATAATTCAGTGTTATGCCACAAGGCAAACGTTAAATTTCTAGCAGCAGGATGGATGAGGTCCTCAAACAAAGCAACACTCAGGGTGAGCATCCAACAAAACTGGGGCTGGCCCCATTGTTAGGCATCTCACACAGCAGATGTGATTTGAACTTTTGTCTTCCCTGGATCATATTTTAATTTTTTGGCTTCGCTGTTACGTTATGGTTTCACTTGTCCAGGCTGCCATTTTGGGCCAGGATGATGATGATGATTGAACAGCCTTACCAGACAAGCCCACTTCTAGAGGCCAGGTGCTTCCGAACCTTAGTCAATTTATAAGAATTCAGTTAACAAAATAACAAAGCTGGAAGGGACTTTGGAGGTCTTCTAGTCCAACCCGCTTCTTTTTTTCCCCCAGCAGCCTAAAGCAATTTCCTCTGTATTCCTTCCTCCATTTTTTTTCTTTATTATTCTGTTCTTTTCACTAACATTTTTTTCTAATGTAACATCCTGTTGCAGTTGTCTTTCAAGCATAAAATACAGAATAATAGAGATAAAGGTGCCTTGGAGGTCTTCTAGTCCAACCCTCTGCCCGAACAGGAAACCCTATGCCATTCCGAACAAATAGTTATCCAAGTGGACAAACCCTTAAATATGAGCCAGCCGTGTGCTGCAGCTGCCAAAAAAGCCAACACAGTGCTAGGCTGCATTAACAGAGGAATAGAATCAAGATCACGTGAAGTACTAATACCACTTTACAATGCCTTGGTAAGGCCACACCTGGAATACTGCATCCAGTTTTGGTCACCACAATGTAAAAAAGATGTCGAGACTCTAGAAAGGGTACAGAGAAGAGCAACCAAGATGATTGGGGGACTGGAGGCTAAAACATATAGGAAACGGTTGCTGGAATTGGGTATGTGTAGTTTAAGGAAGAGAAGGGTGAGGGGTGACATGATAGCAGTGTTCCAATATCTCAGGGGCTGCCCCAAAGAAGAGGGAGTCAAGCTATTCTCCAAAGCAGCTGAAGGCAGGACAAGAAGCAACGGATGGAAACTAGTCAAGGAGAGAAGCAACCTAGAACTAAGGAGAAACTTCCTGACAGTTAGAACAATTAACCAGTGGAACAACCTGCCTCCAGAAGTGGTGAATGCTCCAACACTGGAAGTTTTTAAGAAGAGACTGGACAGCCATTTGTCTGAAATGGTATAGGGTTCCCTGCCTTAGCAGGGGGTTGGACTAGATGACCTCCAAGGTCCCTTCCAACAACTACTTCTTCTTCTTCTTCTTCTTCTTCTTCTTCTTCTTCTTCTTCTTCTTCTTCTTCTTCTTCTTCTTCTTCTTCTTCTTCTTCTTATTATTATTATTATTATTATTATTATTATTATTATTATTATTATTATTATTATTATTATTATTATTATTATCTCTTCTTTAAAATCTCCAGTGTTGGAGGACCCACAACTTTGAATCCAGGTCTTCTTTCGAGCTGACAGACAAGGTGCAAGGACTGGAGGGGGGGGGAACCTCTCCTTAAAGAAAGGAACGATGTTTCCTGCATCTTTCTGAACTCGTGGGAGCAAATGAATCTTTGAACTTATGTTAAATAATTAATCCTGATTAGACACCAAAGGATATTCTCTTCTTGTGCAAAAACTGTCATCAACAGGGGAAGTAAGGTCTGATTAGCAGAGGTGAACTCTTTTGTTCATGGCTGGGGGCTAAATACAGAGTGCCTGATTTTCTTCAAGGGTTTCAATTTGCCTTCTAAAATCTGAATTACTTGGGGGGGTGGGGGAAGAGAGAGAGGAAGGGCGAAGAGATAAAGGTGAATCTTCACTTTGTAATGTATTGAAGATCTCCGTAGATCTCACTTTCCAAGAGGTAGGAAGACCCAAACGTCAAAGGACGATAGTCAGAGACCTTGGGACTACATGCAGATAGTCCTCAACTTATGACCAAACACTTAGTGACTGTTCAGAGTTACAACAGACACCCCAAAAGGGACTTACAACCCAGTTCTGAAATCCCACTGTTATCAGAATTCATCCCAACCACGAAACATCTATGCATTCACACATGACTGAACGAACTATGGTTTGTTTCAATTCAGCTCGCTAACTATGGGGTGGAAACACCTTGGATAGACTCAAAAATTGAGATTTGGAAAATTAGAAGATTTAGGGGGGGGAAAGTGCTGTGTTAATTTTGCACCCCATTTGTTACTCACTTAATTTTGTGCCTGGTGCCTTGCTCGATTAAATCAGAACCCAATTTATAGCTTAATTAATTTGGAGTCTAATTTCCTAGCCTAATTTCAATCTGGTGGGGCTGTCCATATCATCGTGTCCATGGCGTTGAGGCTTCCTTGCTTTTCTTCCTGTTTCTGTCAATGTTTTGTTTTCTTTGATACTCTTCTCAGTCTGAGAATGAGGCTAAGCCTGGAAAAGAGTACAGAACAAAAGAGTTGGAAGGGACCTTGGAGGTCTTCTAGTCCAACCGCCTGCTCAAGCAGGAGACCCTATAGCATTCTGGACAAATGACTGTCCAATCTCTTCTTTAAAAACCTCCAGTGATGGAGCACCCATAACTTCTGGAGGCAAGTAGTTTCACTGATTAGAATAGAATAGAATAATAAAATACAGAATAGAATAATAAAATACAGAATAGAATAATAAAATACAGAATAGAATAATATAATACAGAATAATAAAATACAGAATAGAATAGAATTAGAATAGAATTAGAATAGAGGAATAGAATAGAATAGAATAGAATAGAATAGAATAGAATAGAATAGAATAGAATAGAATAGAATAGAATAGAATAGAATAGAATAGAATAATAAAATACAAATAGAATAATAAAATACAGAATAATAAAATACAGAATAGAATAATAAAATACAGAATAGAATAATAAAATACAGAATAATAAAATACAGAATAGAATAGAATAGAATTAGAATAGAATAGAATAGAATAGAATTAGAATAGAAGAATAGAATAGAATAGAATAATAAAATACAGAATAGAATAATAAAATACAGAATAGAATAGAATAGGAATAGAATAGAATAGAATAAGGAAGATGAAGAATAGAATAGAATAGAATATGGAAATAGTAGAATAGAATAGAATAGAATAGAATAGAATAGAATAGAATAGAATAGAATAGAATAGAATAGAATAGAATAGAATAGAATAGAATAGAATAATAAAATACAGAATAGAACAGAACAGAACAGGAGCAGAACAGAATAGAATAGAATAGAATAGAATAGAATAGAATAGAATAGAATAATAAAATACAGAACAGAACAGAACAGAACAGAATAGAATAGAATAGAATAGAACTGGAATGGACCTTGGAGATCTTCTAGTCCAGCCCTCTGCTTAAGAAGGAGTACCATCCTATACCATCTCAGACAGGTGACTGTCCAGTCTCTTCTTAAAAAGCTCCCATGATGGAGCGCCCACGATTTCTGGGGGGAAGCTGTTCCACTGGTTGATTGTCCTCTCTGACAGGAAATTTCTCCTTCGTTCTAGGTCAGTTCTTTCCTCACTTAGTTTCCATCTGTTGCTTCTTGTCTGGCCTTCAGGTGCTTTAGAGCAGATGTCAATCCTTCCAGCTTGGCAGCCCGAAGGAAAGGGAAGAGCAGGCGAATGTGTGCACGTGCCGCCCTGCACCTGTATGCGCAAATGTGCCGCTGGTGCCCACATGATGCTGGCAGCGGTGCTAGCGTCCCCATGCATACGCAAAAGGGGATGCTAGTGCCTGCGTGCCGGTGCTACTGTGAGTGGGGCGGGGCTCACCAGCTATTCCCGGGCATCGGTGGCCAACAGGCCACGGCCCGGTACCAGGCTGTGGACCATAGGCTGTGGACCCCTGCTTTAGAGAACAGGTTTTGTTGCTGGCTCAGATGCCAACTAACCGTTTGCTGTTTTGTTTTGTTTTGGTTTTCTGGCAAATGAGCCTTGCAAATTTTTAGGATGGCATTATGACCGGGGTGTGTTGTGCCACATCTTATGGGATGGCAAAGACCCCAGGGGTTTTAAACCAACCAAAGGAAACACCTCTATCCCTGGAGGGTCCTCTGGATGTCGCCAAATACATGTGCATAATTAACCTTGCAGCTGAAAAAGTCGTAGGGTGCTGTCCAAATTCCATGTTCAAACGAGTTTGACGGAGAAGAAAATCGTCGGTTTAAGATTCCAATTATTCTGCAGGGTTCTTCGCGGCATAAATGCCAGCCAGCTTTCCAAGCGTGACTGGAAATGTAACATAGTCTTCCTTTAGAAGAGAGCATGGTTTCCATGAGAGAGATGGTTAATAAAATAATAATAATAATAATAATAATAATAATAATAATAATAATAATAATAATAATAATAATAATGTTGGAAGGGACCTTGGAGGTCATCTAGTTCAACCCCCTGCTCAGGCAGGAAACCCTATACCATTTCAGACAAATGGCTGTCCAGTCTCATCTTAATTATTTCATTGTAACGTCCAGAACAAGGAGAGAAAAGAATCTCTCCCCTTTCCCACCAAAATTAATCATCATCATCATCATCATCATCATCATCATCATCATCATCATCATCATCTTCCTTACATTTTCATGACGCCAAAATGGATATTTCAGTCTCTGCTGGGCCATTTCTGTCATTTAAATAATCAACTCTCATTAAAACATCTTGAGAAAATCATAATTCTCTGTTCATCCCTCCAGCGAGCGCCCCAATGGGAATTGAGTTGGTAGGATGGCCGCGACTGAGAACAAGTTGAAGTTCCCACTGCCAGGTACCTTTCCAGATTCCCGCCTCTGCCTTAGACCCAATCATGGAGCAATTTAACCTTCACGTTTGCTCGTAGCTAGGATTCAGTGACGTTTCTCCAGGTGCCACCTAAAAGGTCTTGTTCTGCCTTTTTTATTATTATTATTATTATTATTATTATTATTATTATTATTATTATTATTATTATTATTATTATTATTATTATTACTTTTAGTGTTCGATGGAGGCTTCTGAGAAATTCAACTTATGGTGAGAATGAGGAGTCAGAAGGGCACCTGGGAGAAACGCCACAACGTCTGACAGGCTACCGTTTCTGCTCCCCACGGGAGGTGATAGTCCATCTCGATCTGACACAGAGATAGCTAATGGCCGTTTGGCCACCTGGCTAATGGCCTGCTTCACAAGAAAAGGGCAGCTGCCTGGATCAACCGACTCTCTTACGGGGGTGTGTGTATGAGAACACCATCGCCTGCTGCCCCAAGAGCAATCCTGGACTGTCACGCTCAACATTAGTGTCCTATAATTCCATCCCGATCTTAATGAGCCATCTGCTCAACGTCTTTCCGTGACGAGGACAATCCGTAATGAATTTGGAATCTTGAACTGTCGGTTGGGGAGAACATGAGCTACTCAATCCATAACGCAGTGGGTCCAGGAGAAGGGAGGTAAAGAACAGCTCCCCTCCCCCACAAAAACAATTAATCTTCCTTATGTTAGCAGGACGCCAAGCCTGATATTTCAGTCCCCGCAGGGCTGTTTCCGTCATTTAAATAATCAACGTTTCATTAAAACCTCTCGAGCAAAGTCATAACTCTCTGTCCATCCATCCAGTGAGCCCAGCAGTGGGAATTGAGTTAGTAGGATGTTACAAGTAGTCCTCCACTGGGAGCAGAATTGGCTTTGTTGAGCGAGGCGGTTGCTAAGCGAATTGCGTGTCATTTGATGACTTCTTTGCTACGATTGTCAAGCAGATCATCAGCTAATGGTGCCGTCAAGTTTGATGATGAAACGTCTGCAAAAAATCCACCAAGCTCAGAGACAACCAAGGAGCCCACAGTTGACCTCCCCCTCCCTCTTTCTCCTCCTCTTCCTCTTCCTTTTACTCCTTTCCACAAACCTATCTCCCTTCTCATCATGATGATACTACCTAGTTGGGTAATGAAACATCTGCAAGAAAACCACCAAGGTTTTTTTTTTCTCTTCTACTGATAGTACGTCTCTGTTTCTACTACGTCAAAATAATCTGAACAAGGCCTTATCCGCTTTTGATTAGGTTTTTTTCCCCCTACTGTTCCATTCAAGAAAAAAAAAAAAGAAGAGGTAGGGATGGTCCGTTCAACCATTTTATTCTTATTACAGGCAAAGCCATCATTTTGCTGCTATGTAATCTATTTTCAACTTGCATCTCATTCAGTTAAGCTTTCGTATTGTTGACATCACCACACTGCTCCAAAGACAGATTGCAAAAGCCAGAAAAATAAGACCCATAAATAAATGCTAGGGTATTCAGATTTTAGTAAAAGGCTACAGGCAGGGTTTTTTTTTAAAAAAAAAGAAAATCCTTGAACACATTTACTGCATTCAGCAACACACACACACACACACACAAACACCATATACAATCCGGAACTATTGAAAATAAAAATTTATGGCTTATTCACATTTAATATACATGCATATATATGCATGCTTGTAACCCTGTATATCACAAACTCAAAATACAAACAAGCTCAAGCAACACACCAAAAAATAGGGGATTAAATATAGCTTTCTTTTAAAAAAAAGTACTGGAAAGACTCTTAATACAGTGTCTTCTTAGTCTAAACCCTACTGGTATTTGAAAGGATTTTAATTTTTTGTTTAAATATTTAACAGAGGGGTATCTAAATGCATGGAAGCCGATGGAAATCAAACCATTATAAGCAAACACATTTATCCTGATTTCAGAAATTAGCTTAACCTTCTGAGTTTAGACAATGCACTGATTTCTAAGGTAGCCAACAGGATAGGCCACAAAATGTTCAACCTAAATGGGACTTGCCCAACTTTAGCAGGTTGAATGAATAAATCTGCAAAGTCTTCAGTTGTAGGCAGGCTGTAAGAGCAGAGTTAAGTATCATCTAAGTCACCATGAATTTTTACCATGATTAGTTCAATTTAATAGGGACGCAGTGGCTCAGTGGGTTAGGACGCTGAGCTTGTCGATCAGAAGGTCGGCAGTTTGGCCGGTCGAATCCCGAGTGCCGCATAACAGAGGGAGCGCCTGTTACTCATCCCAGCTTCTGCCCACCTAGCAGTTCGAAAGCACGTAAAAAACACAAGTAGAAAAATATGGACCACTCCGGTGGGAAGGTAACAGCATTCCGTGCGCCTTTGGCATCCAGTCATGCCGGCCACATGACCACGGAGACGTCCTCGGACGTCTTCGGCTTTGAAACGGAGATGAGCACCGGCCCCTAGAGTCGGAAACAACTAGCACACATGTGTGGGGGAACCTTTACCTTTACCTTTACCTTTAGTTCAATTTAACCTTGATTAGTTCAAGATGGAATATGCAACCCCTGTCCTAAGGGTAGTCAAAAAAACTAGACCATCCTGCTATCACTAGTATTGATGACAGTGCCAATGTACTCCTAAATTATGGTGAACACCCATAGGGAAAAAGGACAGAGAAAGAGGAATTAATGGGTCAACACAAAACTTCTGACAATGGTTCATACCTGCATGTGAATCAGACCACAAGCTGCCTCATTTGGTAGGTAGCCTGAAGCTGGGACCATATCAAGGCATAACTTCTGCGTTCTGTGAAGATCAAGAAATTATGGAGCTATGAAGCTATGTGAGATGGAAACAACCACTCCATCAAATCAAGGAATCAAAGGAGGACAGGACGTTTTGGGTCTTGAGATGGAGACTACAATTCCATCAAGTCAAGAAGAACAGGAAGTTGTGGGGCTATGAAGTTACTTGAGATGGAGACGACCACTCCATCAAATCAAGGAATCAAAGGAGGAGAGGAAGTTATGAGTCTTGAGATGGAGACTACAAATCCATAAAATCAAGAAGTCAAGAAGAACAGGAAGTTGTGGGGCTATGAAGTTACTTGAGATGGAGACTATCATTCCATCAAATCAAGATGTCAAAGGAGGACAGAAAGTAATAGGGCTACGAAGTTTTATGAGATGGAGACTCCCGTCCCATAAATTGAAGGGGTGAATTTCTGCTTTGGTTTAGCCTCTCCTTCCCACCTTTTATGGCCAGGATAACAAAGATCAATTATCCTAGGATAAATTAGATAGATAACCAAGTTGGGTTATTTTCTACAATGACTTGATAGTGTATCTTGAGGCCACCAGACAAGATCTTTCTAGCTTCATCTGGACATGCTTGGCTTTGAATTAGCATGAAAAGCCTGTGATCTTCCATGCAGCAATGATCTTTCTCTCTCTCTCTTTTTGTCCTGTTTGCTTCCACCTTTTTTTTTTTAAAAAAAGCAAGTTTCTAGTGCTTAAGACTGCCAAGATACACTATATTTAGGAAGTTCAGCAAAGGAACTCTACTAGCGAAATCCATTAAAGGGAGGTGGTGAGACCTTGGTTGAATCAATCAAATGTTGCTTTTCTTTCCAGAAGCTACAGCATTGCTGCACGGCTGGGAAAAAAAAACAACCCAAAACGCAAACCCATCTGTCTGCTTATCGGGAGAAAGGAATAATAATAAAAAAAATTTAAATGACATCCGTGGATAATCACACAATTCCAGCTGCAGCCTGGCTGACACCTCAGAGTCATTTTTCTATCTTGTTCATTTCTGTGGAGGTGGGTTGCTTGTTTCTTTTTATTTCGTTTCGCTTCGTCGGGGGGGGGGAGAATGTGGCTGTTTGGCATTCAAGTTTTGTTCTGTCTGGCAAGATGGACAGCGAAGCAACCGTGATTTTTCAACAAAAGAGAAATCCGCTCGGTCTACAAACAGGACTCGGCTGAGACGCGGAGTCTCATCTGGGAAAGTAGGAGGGTTCTATACAAATGTTTCCCCCCAGGTGAGATAAAAGCTTCTTGCAATGAAATGAAGCTCTGCGTGTCCGTCACAACCAGCGTCAGGATAATCCGGAGAACCCCCAAGCAAATATACTTGAGGCTCAAATATAACATCTGCTATTTCTGCTAGTCTCCAGGCCAAGATCAGAAAACAGAGCTGGATTCCATCACCTCTGCTTCTGCAGTGGTATGCAAAGGCAGTTGGACATTTCCTGGTGTAGCTTCTCTTTTGTATCCTTCCACTATCTAACGCATAGGTGTCTGGTCAAGAGTTCTTCAATGTTAGGGCCATGAGAAAATTTAGCTTTGCAGATCCAGAGCTCCTCCTGGAGTTCCCTTTCCTACCAATGTTCCTCAGCTTCATCTCTGCCAGTGCTTAGAGGACCATCCAGTGTAAAACGTCCTTTGCCTATTCTGTAGCTAGTCCTCCCAGCCGAGAGGAGAAAAGCTGGAAGTATGGATTCAGTCCAATGGGCAACTCTGCCCCTCCTTCAATTTAGCAGGAAGGAAGTAAAGAGGAATGAATTCTCAGAGAGTAATAGGTAGTCAGGCAACGAATCAAAGATCCTGAGGACGGTGGCTTGCTTGGGTATCTGAAGGAAGGGTCAACAAGGGCCAATGTCAGACAGCGGAAAGATCCATCTTGTTGCCAGAATCACTGCTTTTATCATTAGTATTGAGTTTGGTTGGCGTTGTTGTGGCAGGCCTGGTCACAGTTATCTGGATTGAGAAAGAAAGAGTTTGGATAATTGATGGAGCAATAAAGGAGAGTATCTGTAGCTCAGGGTTGAAAGGAGGGGGGTCCTTGGTGCTATCTGAGTTCGGTTGTTTCTTGCAGATGTTTCATTACCCCAACTAGGTAACATCATCAATGTTAGTGATTTACCTAGTTTGTTACCTAGCTCTGATGATGTTACCTAGTTAGTTACCTAGCTCTGATGATGTTACCTAGTTAGTTACCTAGCTCTGATGATGTTACCTAGTTTGTTACCTAGCTCTGATGATGTTACCTACTTTGTTACCTAGCTCTGATGATGTTACCTACTTTGTTACCTAGCTCTGATGATGTTACCTAGTTTGTTACCTAGCTCTGATGATGCTACCTAGTTTGTTACCTAGCTCTGATGATGTTACCTAGTTTGTTACCTAGCTCTGATGATGTTACCTAGTTTGTTACCTAGCTCTGATGATGCTACCTAGTTTGTTACCTAGCTCTGATGATGCTACCTAGTTTGTTACCTAGCTCTGATGATGTTACCTAGTTTGTTACCTAGCTCTGATGATGTTACCTAGTTTGTTACCTAGCTCTGATGATGCTACCTAGTTTGTTACCTAGCTCTGATGATGCTACCTAGTTTGTTACCTAGCTCTGATGATGCTACCTAGTTTGTTACCTAGCTCTGATGATGTTACCTAGTTTGTTACCTAGCTCTGATGATGCTACCTAGTTTGTTACCTAGCTCTGATGATGTTACCTAGTTTGTTACCTAGCTCTGATGATGCTACCTAGTTTGTTACCTAGCTCTGATGATGTTACCTAGTTGGGGTAATGAAATGGCTGCAAAACAAAACACAAACAACAAATCCAACAACCAAGAGTGCACCACGGACACTTCATTGATGGAGCATTGAGAAATTGCTAATATACTGTGCCTATACTCTTTCTCTCATGCACCTCTTGGATTCAAGATGAAACTCATCTATCAATCAACAGAGATGGAAGGGACCTTGGAGGTCTTCTAGTCCCACCCCCTGCTCAGAGAGGAGACCCTATGTCATTTCAGAGAAGTGACTGTCCAGCCTCTTCTTAAAAACCTCCAGTGATGAAGGACCTACAAAGTTCTGGTGGCAAGCTGTCCCACTGGTTAATTGTCCTCACTGTTAGGAAGTTTCTCCTTAATTCCAGGTTGCTTCTCTCTTTGATTAGAATAGAATAGAGCTGGAAGGGACCTTGGAGGTCTTCTAGTCCAGCCCCCTGCTCAAGCCAGAGAACCTAGACCATCTCAGACAAGTGACTGTCTAGCCTCTTCTTAAAAATCTCCAGTGATGGAGCGCCCACAATTTCTGGAGGCAAGCAGTTCCACTGGTTAATTGTCCTCACTGTCAGGAAGTTTCTCCTTAATTCCAGGTTGCTTCTCTCCTTGTTAAGTTTCCATCCATTGTTTCTTGCCTTGCCTTCTGGTTCTTTGGAGAATAAGTTGACCCCCCTCCTTCTTGTGGCAGCCTCTGAAATACTGGGATCTTTTTGCATCATATGATAGACCTCCCAAACATAGACAGGAAAGTGGCTGCCTTCTTTTTAGGTTGGTCCTCAACAACTGTTTTTCAGCGATGCTACCTATGAACTCCTTATCTCTGATACAGGCCATTTAGAGTAGCAGCACCTGATGGCCCATTTCTCCATGAGTCCTTTTCAGGTCCACCAGGTTGAGAGGACCGTGTTCATGAAACATTTATTTAATTAGTGAATTCACCCATTTAGAAGGCTGGCCCATTATGTTGACTCATAAACTTCTAAAACGGGCTGGATTAGCCCAAAGCACCAAACTTAAAGAAACATAATAATAATCAAGGTTCAACCTATCCAATCTAAACAGGTTTCTAAGTCTTTACCTGACTTAAGTTGCATGGACATTCCCAATAATTACAGTGGAAACAACCTTCTCCCAGGGGAGACTCTGCCAAAGTCAACATGGAGTGGAAATCAATAGAATAGAATAGAATAGAATAGAATAGAATAGAATAGAATAGAATAGAATAGAATAGAATAGAATAGAATAGAATAGAATAGAATAGAATAGAATAGAATAGAATAGAATAGAATAGAGGAATGGAATGGAATGGAATGGAACAGAATGGAACGGAACAGAACGGAACAGAACAGAACAGACTAGAATGGGGAATGGAATGGAATGGAATAGAATAGAATAGAATAGAATAGAATAGAATAGAATAGAATAGAATAGAATAGAATAGAATAGAATAGAATAGAATAGAATAGAATAGAATAGAATAGAATAGGAATGGAACGGAACAGAACAGAATGGGGAATGGAAAGGAATGGAATTGAATGGAACAGAACAGAACAGAACAGAACAGAACAGAATAGAATAGAATGGAATGGAATGGAATGCAATGGAATGCAATGGAACGCAATGGAATGGAACAGAACAGAACAGAACAGAATGGGGAATGGAAAGGAATGGAATAGAATAGAATAAATAGAACAGAATAGAAATAGAATGGAATGGAACGGAACAGAACAGAACAGAACAGAACAGGATGGAATAGAATAGAATAGAATATTTTATTTATTTTATTTTAATCCCATTTATATCCCGCCCTTCTCCGAAGACTCAGGGCGGCTTACAATTTAAGCACAAACCAATGTGCTTAGCAATAGAATAGAATAGAATAGAATAGAATAGAATAGAATAGAATAGAATAGAATAGAATAGAATAGAATAGAATAGAATAGAATAGAATAGAATAGAATAGATGGGAGGGACCTTGGAGGTCATCTAGTCCAACCCCCTGCTCGCAGGAAACCCTACACCATTTCAGACAAATGGTTGTCCAATCTCTTCTTCAAAACTTCCAGTGTCATTGGAATAAACCTGGATTGGCTCCCAACTGGATTCAAGTGTTGGAATGGGTTAGGGTCTCCTGCTTGAGCAGGGGCCAGACTAAGAGACCTCTCAGGCCCCTTCCCCTTCTGTTGTTCTGAATCTTCAACAGTAATGACTGGAAACCAGCAGGTAAGTATGGAACAGAACGTGCTGGAGGAGGCTGAGGGTGGGAAAAGGACCTTTTCAGATTTCATTTTTGGAGGAAGACACCAGACTGAGCGGTTCCAGCAATACTTACAATGTCAGAATTGAAAGGTTTCACATTGATGTTGCGGATGGAGCTGCTGGTGAGTGACCACACCTTTGTTTTGTGCTTAAAGGCGGCCCTGACCTTGAGAGGGGAGAGAAAGATGTTTCCAGGTTAGGAAGATATGAGCTCCTGAGGCTACCTCCGAAGTCCCAGTTCCCTGGCTTTCCATCGACTTGATTCGTTTTCCCTTCCTTTGTTTTTCCCCAGCACCTTTGCAACTTTGACTGGTGCCTAACCAAACGTTTCCCCTCCTGATCAGAAAGACAAGGATTTTGCTCATTCTTCTCCACCTTTGTCCTGTTTCCAAATCCCAGGGGAAAAATAAATAAATAAATGGAATTTGACCACTAGACTCTAAGTGCTTCTGCAGAATTCACGTGTCACGGATATCTGAAGTGGCGGCGTGCATTCAACCTACCTATCCCTCAACCCTTCGGATGGAAATTGATTGCCAATGGCAGTTCAGAAGAGCAATTATGTAGAGATACGGTAGCTCTGTAACAACGTTTGGCTGAAATTGTGTTGGTCTCAGAGAGGCGGCTGGTGGGTTGGAAATTTCTGGGTGAGGGATCAAAAAGGAACAGGCTGAACAGATCCGCCTACGTGTCTTAATTGCCGTATCAGCCAGAAGCAACTATTGTGGCACTCAATGGTGATATGCAAGCAGGCTTCTTAGAATAGCAGCGTATAATTTCCCCCTATTGTCCAATTGGGATCTAAATGACCTTTTAATGAATACCTGAAATTGTCTCTATTATTTCGGTCTCTCTTCGGGGATGCTCGCCAGCAGTGGAGAAGAAATGAGATCTAAGTGGGCAAAGGGATGGAGAAGAAGGATGGGCTGCATCCAGGAAGGGGAGCAATTAGAGAAGGAGATTTTTCTCTCTCACTGTCTTTCTTAGGCATTGGTGAGGTAGCTCATGTTGGCAAGAAGAATAAGGTTGGGCTAAAAAGCCAGTTTGGTGTGGTGGTGAAGGTATTAAGCTAGACTAGGGGGTCTTGAAACTTGGCCCTTTTATGACTTGTGGACTTCAATTCCCAGAATTCCTCAGCCAGGCACGCTGGCTGAGGAATTCTGGGAGCTGAAGTCCACAAGTCATAAAGGGGCCAAGTTTGAGGACCCCTGAGCTAGACAACAGAATCATAGGGCTGGAGAAATTCTCAGTCCAGGAAAGGCCCCTCGTTACTTCCCTGGAATGTAATTAACTTGGGGAGATAGCAACCTGAGGTTTTCCAGATGTTTTGACCTCAACTCTCAAGAATGGCAGGGGATCTGGGTGCACATTTGCTACCTTTGGAATTGCCCCAAAGGTGATTTTACAGGAGGCAACTGAACTTTCTTGTTTTCCTTTGAAGATCTTTTGCTTCTTATCCAAGAAGCTTCTTCAGCTCTGACTGAAGAATTCCCCACCATCCAGTCAGAGCTGAAGAAGCTTCTTGGATGAGAAGCGAAACTTGAAAGGAAAACAAGAGTCCAGTTGCCTCCTGAAAAAGCCTCTTTGGGACCACCATGACTTGGATGACTGAGAACCCCCATAGACATATCCCTGGAATTGCCAAAACACAGTTATGGAGATTCTCAGTCATCCCAGATCATGGTGGTCCCAAAGGTGCTTTTTCAAAAGGCAACTAGACTTTGTTTCTCCTTGAAGATGTTTCGCTTCTCATCCAAGAAGCTTCTTCAGTTCTGAAGAAGAAGCTTCTTGGATGAGAACTGAAGAAGCTTCTCGGTTGAGAAACAAAACATCTTCAAGGAAATGCAAACTCCAGTTGCCTTTTAAAAAGCAACTTTAGGACCTAGTTATGAGTTCTTCCAATCTTTGCATCTAAAGGGAAAAAAACAAACAAACATCCTAGTGGCTTTGTGACATATTCAGCTGCAGCACTCATATTTTCTTAAAAACCCTGATATGTTTTGGTTGTGAAACACTGCAGGCCATCGAGTTGCCAACGCTGAGTTTACACAACCTTGGAAAAATGAAGTTGTCTTTGCCCTAGCTGTGGCTATGATTGTGTTCTCAAAAGTAGACTCAGCCAGGAGAAAGAAGCGCTTAAGAGTAGGACAAAAACTCTATTTGATTGCATTTGCTTATAAAAGCAATCCAAATTAAATTCTGTTCACCAATTCAGTGCAGTTGACATGGGTTATTCCTGACATAATTAATGAAGTCCCTTCTGGCATTTTCAGAGGATAATTGGGTGGTAATATTTCAAACGAACTAAGCTACACCATGAACTTTGATTTAACCAGATAAAATAATGTCCGGGAGGGGGGGAATCCTGGTATATGAGCAGCGGCTATTTGTTTTAATGCTTGGAGTCCTTGACAGACTACTTTTCTGAAAACGCCATAAATTGTGGGGATGACAGCTAAATATACCATTATATAAACTATACATGTTCTGTAACAAAAGAAAAGATATTTTCCCTAGAGCCTAGTAATTAAATGGCCCCGTTCTTCTAACATAATGGCTGTGTTACAGCATAAACTTTAAATCAATGTATTTTTTCCACGAAAGGGATGCATAAGGATAATCTTATCCCAGCATCAATTGGATTTTATTGCCTGGAACGGGGTGGAGATGGGAACATACCTCTGAGTTCAGGAGGCAATGGAACAGAAAGATGAAAAAACCCTGAAATGATAAAATCAAATTAATATTTTTTTAAAAAAAGAAAGTCAGAAAGGACATTTCAAACTATGACAGTCAAGGAAGGATATCTATCTATCTATCTATCTATCTATCTATCTATCTATCTATCTATCTATCTATCTATCTATCATCTATCTATCTATCTATCTATCTATCTATCTATCTATCTATCTATCTACCTACCTACCTACCTACCTACCTACCTACCTACCTACCTACCTACCTATCTATCTATCTATCTATCTATCTATCTATCTATCTATCTATCTATCTATCTATCTATCTCATCTCATCTATCATCTGTCTATTTATCTCTATCATCTATCTACTATCTATCTCATCTAGTTATCATCTGTCTATCTCTATCTATCTATCTATCTATCTATCTATCTATCTATTTATCTATCTATCCATCCATCTATCATCTATCTATCTATCTATCTATCTATCTATCTATCTATCTATCTATCTATCTATCTATCTATCTCTATAGATATACATTGAAAGATTTATGAGGTCAGTGACCTTGCTCACAACTGTGTACAACAACAACAACAACAAAATCATATGTTGATGAGTTGCTTTAGCTAGGAGAAGGCTGATTGCCAGTGTCGGACAAGAAGCAACGGATGGAAACTAATCAAGGTGAGAAGCAACCTAGAACTAAGGAGACATTTCCTAACAGTGAGAACAATTAATCAGTGGAACAACTTGCCACCGGAAGGTGTGAATGCTCTAACACTGGAGGCTTTTAAGAAGAGATTGGACAACCATTTGTCTGAAATGGTATAGGGTTTCCTGCATGAGCAGGGACTTGGACTAGAAGGCCTCCAAGGTCCCTTCCAACTCTGTTATTCTCATTTACATTTCATCAATTTGGGCGAAGCTCAACTTTTTAGTGGGGGGAGGAGCAGCCAAAGAAATGGCACTTTTGACCACCGTCCTTGGTTTCCTTTAAAACATCAGTGCGAAGGCATTCTCAGAGCCTGAGAAAGAGGTGGGTGCTCTGCAAACTGTTACAAGGGCAAAACATGTACACAATTCTTCCTTTCCAGAGGAAGAGGTAGCCCCCACCATCCAGCACATGAAGATGTGGTAAGCAAGAAGTCAAGAAAGTCCCGTCCTTAATTAGCTTGGAAAGAAGGTGAGCACTAAAGTAAAGGTATCCAATAGAAAAGAACACATATAGCTCAGGGTTGAACTGTGGGGTCCTTGGTGCTCTCTGAACTTGGTTGTTTTCTGGCAAATGTTTCATCACTCAACTAATTAACATCATCAATGTACTGATAATGTTACCTAGTTGGGTAATGAAATGTCTTCAAGAAAACAACCAACCTTAGAGAGCGCCAAGAACCCCACAGTCCTCCTCCTCCTCCTCCTTTCCACAAACCTGTCTCCCTTCTAGTCATGATGGTATTTCCCAGTTGGCCAATGAAACATCTGCAAGAAAACAACCAAGCTCAGAGAGCAACAAGGACCCCCGCAGATATCCAAATGGGAATATTTTTGCAACAGAATCCCTTTTTCCCTTTTAACAAATCTCATTAAAGAAAACCATGAGAATCTTGCACTTTTGTTGTAAAAAGTAAAGGTTTCCCCTGTCCAGTCACGTTCAACTCTAGGGTTTGGTGCTCAGGTGCGTTTCTTGGCTGAGTGAGCCCGTGTTGTCCGAAGACATTTTCTGTGGTCATGTGGCTAGCATGGCTATATGCCAAGGGCACATGGAGCACTGTTACCTTCCTACTGAAGTACCTATTTATCTACTCACATTTGCATGTTTTCAAACTGTTAGGTGGGCAGGAGCTGCAGCAAGGAACGTGAACTCATCCCATTGCGCGGAGCTCAGGACTCAAACCTGGGCTATCAACTGACAAGCTCAGCATCTTTAACCACTGAGCCATCACACCCTTGACATTTGTTGTAGGCAACTGCTAAAGATTTGGCAATTGCTCCACCTGACTAGATAGAACATCTAAGCCATTTTGTCCTCCAACAATGCCAATGGTTGCATTCAAATATAACACACGTGTGGATTTATTAAAATAAGCTTTACGCTTAGGTTATCTTACTGTGTTAGATACAACAAAACCAATTATGGCATCTTGAGGGGTGTGTACACCCAACTGGACATACCTGCAAGGAGTTAAATATTGCAAACATGTACTGGAACACCAAAGCTCGGTCATTGACTGCCAGGACCCCAAAGATCCATGAACTTCCCAAGATGGGTAGGAGAACAGCAACCGCTTTAGCTGTCAATCTGTAGGATACGAAGAATAGGTTTTGACCCTTGTGTTCATCTGTAATATTCAGGGGTTTTTGTTTTAAGCAAAAAAGAAATCGTAGCAGCCCTCTCTACACGTTATGGGTTGCAATGAGCATAATAAGGCACCGTAGCTGGAGGAAGAATGATTTGATTGATTTATACGGTGGATAAGAGAAAAACTGGTTCCAGAAGGAGATTGCTAATAACATTCTGTGTAAAATCAGAAGGGAACAAAAACATAACATTATTTATACTGAGGTTCTTTGGCCTTATCCGGCATATAAATTAAATCCAGTTCCTTTGAATGGCAGTCACAATCGAACGAGCCTCGCTACATTTCTGGACGTTTCAGTGAAGGTTGCGCAATTGACCTCTGAGCAGAAAAATGCTTCAAACAAATAGTGGTTATGAACGTTGCTCATCATGACATCTCAAGAGCTTTCCTTCTACACCAAGGAGGGAGTGTCCGATCCACCGCCTTCAGTTTGGCACCTTGCTGGCATTCTGACATGAACCGGGGAAGGGAATGGGGAACAAATGGGCAATAAAGCCATATATCTTTGTGATGGGAAATTGGGAGAGGGAATTGATGTTTGAGGAAGAACAGAGAATTTGGGGGTCTGGTCCTTGCCAGCATCTTCAAGACCGCGTCCCCTGAGAATGGAATTTCACTAGCCCAAACACCTCAGCGCTGCCCAAAATATCTCAACGGCGCCAGATTGGGCACACAGGGACGGACTATGGGGGGAGGGCTGGGGGGGGAACCAAGCGGTTAGCTTTGCACTGATGCACGGGAACTTCAGATTCTGCCTGACTCTACTGCAATCAGCCTCTCTTAGTAAAAGTGCCTTTTTCACTTCAACCAAATGGAATCGAGAGTTTTACTTCCCTAGGAGGTCACGCTGGGTCAGGCCTGACAAGGAGAGCTGGGAAGGGCCTTGGTTGATCCTGAAAAGTCTACAGGCTTTCCTGATTGAGCGAGGGAGTTGGACTAGAAGACCTCCAAGGTGCCTCCCAAGTCTGTTATTCTGACATTCTGTGTTCGGATACAGGACTGCGGGAATCCTACGAACGTTGGACCAGAACGTTGAAAAATGTGTCCTTTAAGAATGTGACAGGGAGCCGTGGTCATGCCACAGCCAAGCAAACAAGATGTTTCTGTGCTCCTTCAAAGTCAACCTCAACCTAAGGGAGATTTTCCTTGGGAAAACAAGCTGAAGTGATGTGCCAAGATGCACAGCTGTTTCTCTAACAGATAAAATCTGTTTCCTCATCTGTACCTAATCCAATAATGCTGATGCTCCTCCTCAAGACATCCCACTGGGCCTCTTGAAGAGATTGCAAAGAAGGTGAACTAGATGACCTTCTCATCCACCGCCATGCGGTCCACAGAGAGTTCATCTAAGCCAAGAGCCATGTTTGCTCTTGAATATTTTTCAAGAATATGTTTCAGATCTGAGGAATATAACACCCCCTCCCACCTGATGTTCACGGCCAGAATGAGCATTGACCATGCTAGTTGAGTGCTGAATGGTTTGTAAGCTCCCTCAAGGACTGGGAGTGTATGTTTTACCATGAGAGAGCGCCACTTTGGTGTAGAGGTTGAAGCAGCAGGCTAGAAACTGGGTGACTGTGAGTTCTAGTCCTGCTTTAGGAACAAAGCCAGCTGCATGACCTTAGGCCAGTCAACCCAAACAAGAAAAAGCCAACTCAACCATTCCAAAATCCTGCCAAGAAAACTGCTGGGACTTGTCCAGGCAGTTGCCAGAAGTCAAGACTAGCTCAAAGATACCAAAATAAATAAATTTATCATGAGGCAAAGAGTTCCAAATGCTGTCCTATTGACCATCACAACTACGGCCATTGATAATAAAAGATGACTCCTGGAGCCTTTGCATCTGGATCATCACACATGGACCACTCTCGTTTTTAAAAAGCTAGAGATGTCTTCTGTGCATTTTAACTGAGATCTGAAAATTTTAAGAATCGTCAATTGAGAGGTCAACTAGCCCACATCCTTGAAAGTTGCACCTTACCCAGAACGAGCAGACTTTGGATAACTTCCTAGATCACCCTTTGCTCTTATCCTGGAGAGTTAGAAGTCTTTGCATAAGTTTTTAGATCAGTCTCTGTTCTTATTCTGGAGAACTGGAAGACTACTGTAGATAACTTTCTAGAACATCCTTTTGCTCTTATCCCGGAGAACTAAAAGACTTTAGATAGCTTTCTAGATCACCCTATGCTCCTATCCTGGAGAACTAGAAGACTTCAAATAACTTTCTAAATCACCCTTTGCTCTTATCCCAGAGAAATAGAAGACTTTAGATAACTATCTAGATCACCCTCTGCTCTTATCCTGGAGAGCTAGAAGACTTCAACTAACATTCTAGACCATCATTTGCTCTTATCCTGGAGAACTAGAAGTCTTTATGTAATTTTTTTAGATCAGTCTCTGATCTTATCCTGGAGAGCTAGAAAACTTTAGATAACTTTCTAGAACATCCTTTGCTCTTATCCTAGAGAACTAGAAGATTTTAGATAGCTTCTTAGATCATCCTATGTTCTTTTACCCTGGATGCCAGACTCGTTGGATTTTTGAAGGATCAGTGATAATGGCTTTTGATCAACAGTTTGACAACCAAGGAAGGCATATTGATATATTCAGCTCAAAGTAGGGAAGTAATCAGTACCACTTCTCTAATGGAGTCATTTTACAATGGGGACAGGAACATTAAATGGCTTTAAATCACCCATCCCCTTTTTTTAATGCATGGGGTGCAATTATTCATCAGCTCCCTGAAAAGCACCCTCGTTAACTGACTGACAAATGATTATGAAACTGGAACTTATCGTTCTGCTGCAAGCTTGTGGATTACCTGGCAGAGTTTGATTTATGCATTTCCACTGCAGCAAAAGAATACTGGTCACTCCTTGCTACAAGCATTACACAAGAAGGAAATTCGGTATGCCACTGACCCCAGTATGTGCATCCTTACACACAGCCTGGCTCAAATCACATGGAGGTGACCCTGAAGGGACAGCTAAACCTCCTCGTGGCCTCAAGAACTCTCAGAAAGAGTACTAATGAGCAGACGACTGCAAGGAATATAAATCCTTCCGTCCACCACCGTTCAGTCAGAACGGAAGAAGCTTCCTGGATGAGAAGCAAAACGTCTTCAAGGAAGAAATGTTGAGAGACCTGACCCTCTTGGTGTTACGGAGAATCAGCCACTTCTGTTTTTACCCGCAGTAAATATGACAGAATTCTGTTCTCCTCCAGTGTTTGGGATGAATCATCCAGACTCAGCCTTAGATAATTCTTTTTCTCCGTCAACTCTGGGCAGGCCCCAATCGCCATTCCAGGTTTTACCCGGCTAAATACAGTTTTGTGGCTTCATGGCCGTACCACATGAAAAATCCTCCACCAAGCGGACTTCCAGTCCTGCACGGTAGCAACTGGTTGCGGGCTTGTGGACCGTCGCACCCCCGGGGCTAATTTTCGTCCTGCCTGGAAACCCCAATGGATCCATGCCTCCCCGGAGAAGCGGCGACGAAAGAAGGGTGCCCCGACAACTCTGGAACGACAGCAGTCGCTCCTTTCATCTTGGGGAAAGACTTCTAACCCAACAAAAGAAAGGCTGTATTTCACCGATCAGCCCAAGCTACTTGCAGCTGAAGTCCAGAAGAACTAACCAGCACAACAGTAAACAGCGTTATTTTAAAAACAAAAAAAAGTAAATCACTTTTTTTTCAATGCCGTTGTGACAGAATAAGCAAAGGGCCATAAGGCGAATCCGATCTGTTATCCCTGTTTTATAGAACTGCCCCGAATGCAAAATACTCAGTAGATACAAATATTTAATCTTATCGTTCCAGAATCACAATTTTTTTTAAAAAAAAAAAAACAGGCGCAGAAAATAAAAAAAAGGGTTCACCTACATCTTTGGTTGGTTACCCACCACGATCGGGGGAAATGTGGCTAGAAGGATATGTGCGATTGTACACCTGCCCCACCTTTGCATTGTAATTGCTTTTTAGCCCCACCGTTAAAAAAAGAAAAAAAGCATTTGGGCATAGCCATCTGTACATATTTAGGTACTGAATTATTTCCATCCTGGGTTAAAAAAACCAACATTAAAGCAAGTTCACTCACTCTGGGCCCCAGAGAACATTTTGAAAGCACACAAATTTTTAATTAATCACATCTTTCGCCTCTATTAAAATTCCAAAGCAGCAACTCTCTCTCCTGAAAATTATTACCTACGCCCCCCCCCCTCCCTGGGCTTTTACACATCCTGAATATCAAAGACCGGGAGACCATATGCCATATGGGCTCTAGTGTGTGTGTGTGTGTGTGTGTGTGTGTGTGTGTGTGTGTGTGTGTGTGTGCTTTTTCTGCCTCTCTGCTGCAAAGTTTGCTGGATGTGCAGTTCTGTTGGCGCAAACTTCTTTCTTATTGGCCAGATCGTTTATTATCGATCCACAGTCCGATTTAATGAATAGGTGCCATTAAAAATTTAAACCTTCCAAACTCAGATCACACAAATCTTTCTCCGAACAGGGCAAAGCTGCTCGGCTAGACTTCTCTGCGTTCTTAAAACGTATTGGATACTCTTTGCAAATTCCGTTGAATTTAGGACTAAAAAAAAAATCCTGGGCTCCTCCTTTGAAAATTAAGCCTCCAACAAGAAAGAAAAAAGGACTCATTTTTTTTGGCTCAAAATATTCATCTTTTAAAAAAAAGGTGAAAGAAAAAAACATGTTGCTATTAAGCCGACCAACCACAACAACACAGAGAGAGAGAGACCAAAAAAAAATCAACCACCCGCAATTACAACATTTTACTACTCCCACTCGTTGGAACAAGATGTGCTGGAATGGAAGTGAAATTTCGAAATAGTGGCTTTTATCTAAGAGGAATCGCATTGTAGGGAAGCGTTGTATTGTGTAAACAATATTAAAATCTCCTGCAAGCTCAGCTCAGCTCTCAGGGTTGCATTTACAGATATTCCTCAACTTTGGAGCCCAAAATCTATTGTTGCTATGCGAGATGTTTGTCGAGAGAGTTTTGCTCCATTTTAGGACCTTTCTTGACACCGTCGGTAACTGAATCACTACAGCGCTTAGGTTAGTAGCCTGGCTGTTAAGTGAATCTGGCTTCCCCGTTGAATTTGCTTGCCAGAAGGTCGCAAAAGGGGGGAATCACAGGACCACGGGGACACTGCGACCGTCATAAATACGAACCAGTTGCCAAGGGTCTGAATTTCGATCACTTTTTTTTCAGTACCTTTCTCATTTCGAACAGCCACTAAATGAACTTTTGTAAGTTGAGGACTACCTGTATAACTTGGGCGTCCTCCTGGATTCACGACTCAATTTTGAAGACCACACAGGAGCCGTGACCAGGGGGGCATTTGCCCAGGTTCGCCTGGTGCGCCAGTTGCGACCCTATCTGGACCGAGATGCCTTGCGCACAGTCACTCATGCGCTCGTGACCTCCCGTTTGGACTACTGCAATGCTCTCTACATGGGGCTGCCCTTGAGGACCACTCGGAGGCTTCAGCTGGTGCAGAATGCGGCCGCGCGAGTTGTGATGGGGGTCTCCCGATACTCCCACGTAACACCTCTACTCCGCGAGCTGCATTGGCTTCTGGTTGCCCTCCGGGTGAAATTCAAGGTGCTGGTGATGACCTATAAAGCCCTGAATGGCTTGGGTCCGGGATATCTGAGGGAACACTTGCTGCCGGCATCAAGCTCCCTTCATCCAGTGCGCTCCCACAGGGAGGGTCTCCTCAGGGTGCCACCGGTAAGAGATTGCCGGTGGGTAACACCCAGGGGGAGGGCCTTCTCTGTGGGTGCACCTGCCCTTTGGAACCAGCTGTCAGTGGAGCTTAGGACTGCCTCCGACCTCCGTTCATTCCGCCGGGACCTGAAGACCTGGCTCTTCGAGCTCTCTGGCCCAGGCTGAGGATTAATTTATTTTAATTGGGGTTTTATTTGTACAGGGATAAATTTAATCTTTTTTAAACTTGGTTTTTAACTTTTGTATTTTTGGTTTTTAATTACCCTGTAAACCGCCCTGAGTCCTCCGGGAAAGGGCGGTATATAAATGTAATTAATTAAATAAATAAATAAATAAAATAAATATAACACCAAGACAGGTTTTTTTGTTTTTGTTTTTGGTAGCAATGGAAGTTGTGGCTGTGGCTTTCGTCAACAACTTCCAGCCTAGCTTATTGCCTTGAGATTTTTTGCTGGTTTCTCTTCCGAAAACTTGCAGTGCTACATGGGAAAAACCTTGCGTGTTAGTTCGCAGGAGCTTTTTTCTCTCTCCTGAGTCTAATAAACTGTGACCCAAATAGTGTTTGTCTTTTATCATGTCCAATGAGCCAAAGATGTAATTAGCTTTAAGACATTATCAATGCTGACTCGCATTCTGGCTTGCTAATGATCACTGTTTAATCTCCCTGCTTAATGTCTTGCTTCGGGATCTGGCGCCACCCTCCTCTTTTTTGGGGGGGGGAGGGGGGGGCTTGCTGTCCTACTACTCCAACCTTGGGTGTTAGAAAACAAAACAGGCTCCAAGGACAGTCTGGGCCTGTAATTGATAACACTCCACCTGCAGAATCAGAAATTGAAACTCTGTTGAGAGGTAAGAGTAACATGTAGCCTGGACCTTATGCCACGTTATGCACAGAGGGGTAATAGGAGTCGCAGTGGATGAACTCAGCTTAGAAGAATCACTGCTTATCTTATTTGATTTGGTGCCTGATAATAGAATAGAATAGAATAGAATAGAATAGAATAGAATAGAATAGAATAGAATAGAATAGAATAGAATAGAATAGAATAGAATAGAATAGAATAGAATAGAATAGAATAGAATAGAATAGAATAGAATAGAATAGAAAATATGGAATGGGATGGGATGGGATGGGATGGGATGGGATGGAATAGAATAGAATAGAATAGAATAGAATAGAATAGAATAGAATAGAATAGAATAGAATAGAATAGAATAGAATAGAATAGAATATGGAAAGAGTAGAATAGAATAGAATAGAATAGAATAGAATAGAATAGAATAGAATAGAATAGAATAGAATAGAATAGAATAGAATAGAATAGAATAGAATAGAATAGAATAGAATAGAATAGAATAATAGAATGGAATGGAATGGAATGGAATGGAATGGAAAATAGAATAGAATAGAATAGAATAGAATAATAGAATGGAATGGAATGGAATGGAATGGAAAATAGAATAGAATAGAATAGAATAGAATAGAATAGAATAGAATAGAATAGAATAGAATAGAATAGAATAGAATAGAATAGAATAGAATAGAATATGGAAAGAGTAGAACAGAATAGAATAGAATAGAATAGAATAGAATAGAATAGAATAGAATAGAATAGAATAGAATAGAATAGAATAATAGAATAGAATAGAATAGAATAGAATAGAATAGAATAGAATAGAATAATAGAATGGAATGGAATGGAATGGAATGGAGAATAGAATAGAATAGAATAGAATAGAATAGAATAGAATAGAATAGAATAGAATAGAATAGAATAGAATAGAATAGAATAGAATAGAATAGAATAATAGAATGGAATGGAATGGAATGGAGAATAGAATAGAATAGAATAGAATAGAATAGAACAGAACAGAACAGAACAGAACAGAACAGAACAGAATAGAATAGAATAGAATAGAATAGAATAGAATAGAATAGAATAGAATAGAATAGAGCTTGAAGGGACCTTGGAGGTCTTCTAGTCCAGTCCCCTGCTCAAGCAGGAGAATCTATACCATCTCAGTCAAGTGACTGCCCAGGAATAGATTGTATTAGAGAGAGAGAGAGAGAATAAACACACTGTGATGGAATGTAGTCTGAATTCCCTGGAGGAGCTAAGAGAGAATTCAGTCCAGATATTTTGTGTGAAAGAAAGAGGGTGAAGACAGCCCTCCCTAACAGTTCCCAGAGAGTCCTCAGTCTGGCAAGATTCTGTCTACCAGTGGGAAGTAATTAAAAAAACAAAACAACTCAGCTTGGTAGAATCAACACATGTCATTTGTGGTTTGGGGCCTGACAGTCAACCTAGTTCATCCTTGGGCTTGTTTTCAACAATGCATGAGCTTTAAAAAAAAAAGGTCTATGCATCCAAATCCAAAAATAAAAAAAACAAAAAGGATGCTGTTTTCATTCTTGACATCTCAGGGAATTGAATCATCTTTTTAATGATGCAATAATTGAGCCACATGGTAAAGAAAAGCGCCACATGTAGATTCCAAATGAACAATCTTCTTTAAAAGCTGAAGACATTTTTCCCCTCCTGACATTTCTCTCTCCCCCCTTTCTCTCTCCCTCTCTCCCTCCCTCTTTCTCTCATACCCTTCTCTCTCTCCCTGTCTCTCTCCCTCCCACTCTCTCCCTCCCTCCCCCTTCCTCTCTCTCTCCTTCTCTCTCTCTCTCCCTCTTTCTCATACCCTTCTCTCTCTTCCTCTTTCTCTCTCCCTCCCCCTCTCTCTCCCTCTCTCTTCCTCTCTCCCTCCCCCTCTCTCTCCCTCTCTGTCTCTCCCTTTCACTCATACCCTTCTCTTTCCCTCTGTCTCTCTCCCTCCCTCCCTCTCTCTCTCTGCCTCCCTCTCTCCCTCTTTCTCTCTCCCTTCCTCTGTCTCTCTCTCTTCCTCTCTCCCTCCCCCTCTCTTTCCCTCTCTCTCTCTCTGTGTCTCTCCCTCTTTCTCTCATACCCTTCTCTTTCTCCCTCTGTCTCTCTCCCTCCCTCTCTCTCTCCCTCTCCCTCTCTTTCTTTCTCTCTCCACTTATTCGTGACAAATCTCATTGTCGATTCCTCAGCTAATATTCCAGAGACTGCATGTACTGGAGAAATGATACTGATTTTTCCAGTCCACTAGACCACACCGGAGGCAATGATGAGCAAAATCATTCCATAAAACCTGGCCTTGGCAGTTTATCGAGAAGCTGTTAATGAGCTTCTGCCAGGCAGGATAAATAACAGGCAGAGCAAAAGGCAGGAGACAGACACACCAAAGCCTCACGCCCTTCCCCAATTAGCCCTTTTCATGCTGACAGGGAGGCTATGCATACAGGCAGTCCTCCAGGTCCCAATTTTACAACCATCTTGCCGGGGCTATTAAGTGAATCACTGCCATTATGGAGTGAATCAAGCAGTCATTAAGCGAACCTGACCTCCCCCATTGATTTTACGTGGCAGAAGCCCAGCTGGGAAGGTAGCAAGTGGGCAATCACATGGCCCTGGGGTGTTCCAACTGTTGTAAATGTGTGTCAGTTGCCGAGCATCTGAATTTTGATCGTGTGACCCCGGGGATGCTGAAATGGCCATAAGCTTGAAAAACAGTCCTTAGTTACTTTTTTCCAGGGCTTCTGTAACTTCAAACAGCCCTAAATGAAATTCAATGGTGAAAAAAGTAAGGTTCTACACTTAGGCAGGAAAAATCAAATGCACAGGTATAGTATAGGGGGTACCTTGCTCAATACTAGTAACTGCGAGAGGGATCTCAGAGTCCTAGTAGACAATCACTTAGATATGGGCCAGCTGTGTGCTGCAGCTGCCAAAAAAGCCAATTGCAGTCCTAGAGTGCATTACAGAGGGATAGAATCAAGATCACGTGAATTATTAATACCACTTTACAATGCCTTGGAAAGGCCACACTTGGAATACGGCATCCAGTTTTGGTCACCGCAATGTAAAAAAAGATGTTGAGACTCTAGAAAGAGTGCAGAGAAGAGCAGCAAAGATGATTAAAGGACTAAAACATATAGAGAATGGTTGCTGGAATTGGGTATGCCTAGTTTAATGGAAGGAAGGACTAGGGGTGACAGGATAGCAGTCTTCCAATATCTAAGGAGCTGCCAGAAAGTAGAGAGAGTCAAGATATTCTTCAAAGCACCAGAAGGCAGGACAAGGAGCAACAGGTGAAAACTAATCAAGGAGAGAAGCAACGTAGAACCAAGGAGGAATTTCCTGACAGGGAGAACAATTAACTAGTGGAACAACCTGCCTCCAGAAGCTGTGAATGCTTCAACACTGGAGGTTTTTAAGAAGAGACTGGACAGCCATTTGTCTGAAATGATATAGGGACTCCTATTTGAGCAGGGGTTGGACTGGAAGACCTCCAAGGTCCCTTCCAACTCTGTTATTCTGTTATAAATGAATTAGAGACAGGGTGGCTCAGTGGGTTAGGACGCTGAGCTTGTCGATCAGAAGGTCGGCAGTTTAGCGGGTCGAATCCCAAGTACCGCATAACAGAGTGAGCGCCTGTTACTCGTCCCAGCTTCTGCCAACCTAGCAGTTTGAAAGCACGTAAAAATGCAAGTAGAAAAATAGGGACCACTACGGTGGGAAGGTAACAGCGTTCCGTGCGCCTTTGGCGTCTAGTCATGCCGGCCACATGACCACGGAGACGTCCTTGGACAAACACTGGCTCTTCAGCTTTGAAACGGAGATGAGCACCGGCCCCTAGAGTCGGAAACGACTAGCACGCATATGCAGGGGAACCTTTACCTTTTACCTTAAATGAATTATTGTAAATGAAGGATTACCTCTATATGCATGATGTTTGGTTCCAACTTTAGATTCTCTAAGTAATGGTGGGAAAAAAATGGAGGATACCAAACCTAAAACCAGAGGGTATAAGTAATAGAACCGTAAAGCAGTTTTGTTTCGAAGGAAGAGCTATCTGTGCACTCTCAGCAGAAAGACTTTTAACAAGTTTTTGCATTGCAAATGCATCGTTTTTGCCGTTTTGATACTTTGGGCTGTTGCAGAGACAGGAATCTCTTTGTTGTTGTTAGTTGCAAAGTCGTGTCCGACCCATCGCGACCCTATGGACAATGTTCCTCCAGGCCTTCCTGTCCTCTACCATCTTCTGGAGTCCATTTAAGCTCACGCCTCCTGCTTCAGTGACTCCATCCAGCCACCTCATTCTCTGTCGTCCCCTTCTTCTCTTGCCCTCCACCTTTCCCAGCATTAGGCTCTTCTCCAGTGAGTCCTTCCTTCTCATTAGGTGGCCAAAGTATTTGAGTTTTAGCTTCAGGATCTGGCCTTCTAAAGAGCAGCAGGAATCTCTACCCCACTCATTTACTACCATCCTTAAGGAGCACAGTGGATCAAGTGGTTGGAACATTGGGTAGGAACTGAGCAAGCCCACATTTGAGACCCAAGCATTGCCATGGGGCAAGGTTGAGCTCCTGTCCTTTACTCCAGCTCCTGCCAGGGACAAGAACGGAGCCTCCAGTTGGAGGTCCCCATGGCAACAATGATGTCACCAGCTAATCCCTTCACCCCAAAATAGCTTGAAGCCTGTGCTGGTATGCACAGCATTGTTATAAGCTACTTTGGTCCATCCAGTCATCTTGTGTATAATTAATAAAACAACGTAGGTACTACTCCAGTACTGAGTTCAATCATTCTGTCCCGCCATTCGTCTGTGGGTGATGACTAGAACTGAGTCCTTGGTCGGTTCCTAGGAGGTCCAGAAAAGATCTCCAGAACTTTGACATAAACTGGACCACTCTTTCAGAGATAATGTATTGTGGTGCTCCATATAAGCGATAAATGACATGCGTGCAAAAAAACAAACAAACCCAACCTATCATCCTTGAATAGAAAACAGGTGTGGTTCTGCAACCGTCATCCACCAGGCAAGACCCACTACAAAAGCGAACAAAATAATCTCCGCTACTTACTTAGGAGATTACGAGTAAGGTCTTTGAAGCTTAGTTTCCTAAGGAAATCAGAATCTGCTTAGTAGGCTCAAACGATCTCGGATTGCCCTTCGGTAAGCAGTGATAAGGCCAGATTGATGTTCTTCTTCAATATGCCATTAATCAAATCAGCACGGGTTCAACAGCCTGGCGTGCCAGGGAAAATTATTGGCAACAGTTACACCAATTTGTTCTTGCCAGCTGCAATGAGGCAAAATTGCTCTTCAGCAAATAGTCTTACTGCCAACAAACTTCATCTCCAGGGTCCTTCAACACACACGGGCAAATTTGTACACACATACCAGTTTGGCCCTTGCCAAGTGGAATCACAAGCTGTTTTATTAAGAGCTTACTCTAAGGAGCCGTACAGTTACTTAAAGCCTTCTATGGGCCTGATTGGCCCAACCGATAACATCCATTGAGTATCCATTTATAAATATTTATTATGTTCTCCATTCCTGTCCTTGAGTTCACTACAGCAAACAAGCATTCTTCAGTACAGATAAGAAATTATCTAGGACTGTCTGTCTTGTGAGAAAGAAGGGGAAAATAGCAATGCCCAGGGCTGCTTATTTTTAGTTGCAAGTTCATTTTCTTGTGTCACCTGTGCTAAAAGGTTAAAAATATCTCATGCTGTTCTAATCAAGAGCGAAGGTTATTGTTGCATTCCTGGACTATAAAGGCACTTGATGAATTTTGTAAATTTCTGCCATAGCAAATACCAAATGAGCAAAGCCAAGCAGATGGAAGATTGACAGGTTCCAAAGGCTGAATAATATTCTGGGGGGGGAGGAAGAGGAGGAGAAAGACTGGGAGGAGGAGGGGAGAGGGGAGGGGAGGGGAAGGAAGAGGATGAGGATGAGGAGGGGAAGGAGAAGGAGAAGAAAGGATGAAAGGAAGAGAAGGCAAAGGAGGAGGAGGAGGCTGGAAGGAAAGAGCAGGAAATAGAAGGAAGGAAGGGAGAGAGAGAGAAAGGAAGGAAGGAAGGAAGGAAGGAAGGAAAGAAGGAAGGAAGGAAGGAAGGAAGGAAGGAAAGGAAGGAAGGAAGGAAGGAAGGAAGGAAGGAAGGAAGGAAAGAAGGAAGGAAGGGAAGGGAAGGGAAGGGAAGGAAAGGAAAGGGAAGGGAAGGGAAGGAAAGGAAAGGAAAAGGAAAAGGAAAGGAAAGGAAAGGAAAGGAAAGGAAAGGAAAGGAAAGGAAAGGAAAGGAAAGGAAAGGAAAGAAGGAAAGGAAAGGAAAGGAAAGGAAAGGAAAGGAAAGGAAAGGAAAGGAAAGGAAAGGAAAGGAAAGGAAAGGAAAGGAAGAAGAGAAAAAAGGAGGAAGGGGAGGAAGGAAGGGGAAGAAAAGAAGAAGGGAGAAAAGGAGGAAGGAAGGAAGGGAGAGAGAGAGAAAGGAAGGAAGGAAAGGAGGAAGGAAGGAAGGAAGGGAGAGAGAGAAAGGAAGGAAGGAAAGGAGGAAGGAAGGAAGGGAGAGAGAGAGGAAGGAAGGAAGGAAAGGAGGAAGCGAGGAAAGGAGGAAAGGAAGAAGGGAAAAAGGAGGAAGGAAGCAAAAGAAGAAGGGAAGGAAGGAAGGGGAAGAAAAGAAAAAGGGAGGAAAAGAGAAAGGAAGGAAGGAAGGAAGTATTTTCCTTGTGCTTATCACTCAGCAAAAGACGTGCTTGTGGAATTGAAATATAGGGATAAAATCTGTTTACAAAATAATCCCAGGGGACTCTTCCCTTAGATGGGATCCCAATTTTTTAACTCTCCGCCTCAAGTGTATTTTTCAGAAAGTGCCCCAACAGCCAACTTGTATTGAACATTCAGATTCCTTTTTAATTTCACAAGACTGGAGGCTACCTTCTCCTTTGCGATTAAATAGTGCTGTAGAATTCATCCAGTCTTGATTTGGAACACAATTTCCTTTTTTTAAAAAATAAATAAATAAATAAATCAGATTTTATGAATCTGGACTCAGAATTCAGCAGCAGTTCAGAGGCTCCCGCTTAATAAATAAATAAATAAATAAATAAATAAATAAATAAATAAATAAATAAATAAATAACGAAGAAAGCAAACTTACTTGAATGCGTTAGCTTCTCCATGGACCTTATAATTTTCGGTACTGATTCTTGAAATTACTTTGGTCACGGCAATAAGGATGCAGATATTAACCTATCAAAATGAAAATAATAAAGAACTGCATCAGCAAAGCAAATCACCAGGGTGTTTTTTTTTGGGGGGGGAGGTTGTGAGGGTGTGTGCGTGCACATGCACACACAAACACGCACCGTGTAACTCAGAATTATTTCAAGTTAACTTCTGTGTGATTCTGTCTTTCCCCCCTTTAAATATATATGTATTAAGGAATGGGTCAGAACCTGCCCCAATCCACCTCTTAGGAAAGAAGAACTCTTGGAGACGAGATTGTCCAAGCAGGAACTTTTACTAAAACCTGGTTGACAGTGGATAATCTAGACAGGATCTGGAAACTCTGTCACAGATTTATCTTTTAAAGTGTCCCTGAGTAAAACCCCTCCCCTCAGTCCATTTGGTCAGTCCCGGATCAATTAAGTTTCAGGTGTCAAAACCCTTCGTGGGAAAAGAGAAGCATCAGTACATTTGCAACATTATTACTTCCCCCCCTTCACATTCCAGTTGGAGATACAAACCAGAATCCCCCCCTCCCTCTTTCTTTGTTCTTCTTAGTTCAAAGGTTTTCTTCCCTGGTCTTTTGTGATGGCCTCCAGGCAGACTGAATACACAACCCTTGTGTCTAAGGGATGTTGTTGCTGTTGTTAGCTGCGAAGTCGTGTCCGACCCATCGCGACCCTATGGACGACGTTCCTCCAGGCCTTCCTGTCCTCTACCATCTTCTGGAGTCCCCTTAAGCTCATGCCTCCTGCTTCAGTGACTCCATCCAGCCACCTCATTCTCTGTCGTCCCCTTCTTCTCTTGCCCTCAACCTTTCCCAGCATGAGGCTCTTCTCCAGTGAGTCCTTCCTTCTCATTAGGTGGCCAAAGGATTTGAGTTTTAGCTTCAGGATCTGGCCTTCTAAAGAGCAGTCCGGGTTGATCTCCTCTAGGACTGACCGGTTTGATCGCCTTGCAGTCCAAGGGACTCGCAAGAGTCTTCAGGAGTCTAAGGGATAGAGATGGCCAATTAACATCCTGCCTTCTGTTCCCCTCCTTGGAAAATGGCAGAATCCAGTAAAGGAGGTGAGATTTGGGTTTGCCCAGATCGGGAGTTAGGAATGAAATATAAATGGATTCTGACAGAATGCTTTGCTAAAAGACGGACTTTGAGCCTTTTGTATGCAAAACATGTCTCTGACTTGAGAGCCTTTTATAGGCCTTTCCCATAAAAATCACATTTTAGGCTCCATATAATGATTCTCCCAAAGCGCTAATATCTCAGCTATTACGAAGTATAACAAAGTAATCTTCCTCCCCCAAATGCTCTTAAAAGGTGCTCTTTTATATTTAAAAAAAATGTTCAAACTCAAGAGCTATCCCTTGGGTTTGAAGCAAAGGTAGCTAAACCCTGGAGAAAGGAATTGTAGGATAAAAAAAAAGGACATCCATCCATCCTCTTCATCAACCAGATGCCTGTGGATATGCTGGCTGAACATTATGGGGACTGGAGTCCAGGTCAGGAAACACCTCCTTGAAGGAAGCGATTGTCCTCAAATCAAAGTCAAATCAAATCCTTATTGTGGTGGTTCAAAACTAGGATGCGTGCAAAAATAAGGCTGAAGTCAACAAAACGGCAATAGGACAAGATCGGTACCGAACCAGCAATAGTCCTAAACAATAGGGATTGGATGTGGTGCTGTGTTGCATCATTTATGTAGAAAGAGACCCCAAAGAGATTCATCCTAAATCTTCACAGCATTTATCTAACAGCTATGCAACGTGTACTTCAGTCTGGCAAGATTCCTGTCTACAGGCAAACAGCAATAAAAAAAACTACTTGGAGTGGTTTATTGTGTCGTTCTTGGTTCCCTGCACCTGAAATTGGACTGCATTCTAACATTTAAACTCGGATGTTCAGCTTTCAGGTTTAAAATCCCAACTCTTAGTAGGCAACTGAGGCTATCAACTTCCTAGGGAGAGAAAATAATGACATCCTCCCCCCCCCGCACCCCCATTGAATAACGGTCTGCAAATAAATGTCTTTCTTAAGCAGCCATCCAAGGAAAGTCAGATAATAGATGGTGCCTTTCCTTTCACGGGGATTCTGGCATCTATTTTCCATCTCCCTAATTAGTTGGAAATATAAACTCCTTGTTCACCTTCCCATTATTTAGCCAATACTTAACAATTGCCCACAGCTGCCAACTGGGCTCCGTTTGAGATATATGTGGTCTATAATGAGAGAGAGAGAGAGAGAGAGAGAGAGAGAGAGAGAGAGAGAGAGAGAGAGAGAGAGAGAGAGAGAGAGAGAGACAGAGAGAGAGAGAGAGACAGAGAGACAGAGAGACAGAGACAGAGAACACAACAAACACAACTCCAGCTCCAGGAGATTGTGGTCCTTGTGCAAAGTTGGCCAGATTTTTGCTATATAAATGCTTCTCTCCTATAACAAATGTGCAGCATGAAAATGTAACAGCCACCTGTTTTGGCAAAGATAAGTCGAAAACCATGCGTGGGCTTTGCTTGAGTTTCTGATTTGAAGATGGGCAGTTAAAGGGGCAATCTTGACATTCATCCTTTCTCCTTACGTCATTCATTCTCTTTTCCTCTTCTTTGATTTCACAGCTGGACCATCTTCTAGGTCTCAAGGGCTCTCAGATATGATTTTTTCTTTGGATGAGTTGAAGGCTGTCATGGTTTGTCAGCTCTTTCAAATAGACCAGGTCAGGAGAGAGATTCCACAACTGTTCCTAGAACTCTGCTTTTCTCTTTCTTTCTTTCTTTCTTTCTTTCTTTCTTTCTTTCTTTCTTTCTTTCTTTCTTTCTTTCTTCTTTCTTTCTTTCTTTCTTTCTCTTTCTTTCTTTCTTTCTTTCTTCTCTCTCTCTCTCTCTTTCACTCTTTCTTTCTTTCTTTTTTCTTTTTTTTGCTAAACTTTACTTTTCTTCTTTAATAACAAATTCCTGAGAGCCTGGGAGATATTTTCTCTCCTCTCTGTACATTTTGACAAGCCAGGTTCAGGAATTGCAAAGGTTTGATGTTGCTTATTGCAAAGAAATCACTTTCAATTTTACCAAATCTTCCTGGAAAAGAGCAAAGCGAACTACAGTTCATTGCCGCAAAGTATGATCGCACTGCGGCATCTAAAACTCTGCCAAGAACATACAAACTTTTGAGATTTCCTTCTTAATATCAAAATGTTGCACCAGCAAATAACCAAGTACTTTAAGGCACATAGGCAAACAACGGGCATCTTAGCTGTAGTTTGAGCAAATAAATTAGATCTGTATAGCTTTATTAATGTTCTAACCGAATGGAGCAAAAAATCCATTTGACTCCTGCTAATAAATAAATCTCTGAACAACTATCAGCTTGTTACATCAGGAAGTGCTCTATTCTCGCTTTCTCTTTCCAGATATTTGCAATATCTGACCTTGGGAGATAGGATAATGCAAGACAACCAAGGGAAAAGTCAGATAAAAGGGAGCTTAGCCCACAGCAGGACTCCGGGTGTGCCAAATGTCTTAGAAGGAACCCTTCCCAATTTGGGGGCTGTAAAGAGAATAACAGAATAGCAGAATAACAGAGCCGGAAGGGACCATGGAGGTCTTCTAGTCCAACTGCCTACTTAAGCAGGAAACCCTATACCATTTCAGACAAGTGGTTGTCCAGTATCTTCTTAAAAACCTCCAATGTTGGAGGCAAATTGTTCCACTGGTTTAATTGTTCTCACTGTTAGGAAAATCCTCCTTAGTTCCAGGTTGCTTCTCTCCTTGATTAGTTTTCATCTGTTGCTTCTTGTCCTGCCTTCGGGCACTTTGGAGGTTAGGTTGACCTCTTCTTTGTTCAAAATTGACCCCCTCTTCTTTGTTCAAGATTGACCCCCCTTTTCTTTGTTCAAAATTGACCCCCTCTTTTTGTTCAAGATTGCCTCCCTCATCTTTGTTCAAGATTGGCCCCTTCTTCTTTGTTCAAGATTGACCCCCTCATCTTTGTTCAAGATTGGCCCCTTCTTCTTTGTTCAAGATTGACCCTCTCTTCTTTGTTCAAGATTGACCCCCTCATCTTTGTTCAAGATTGACCCTCTCTTCTTTGTTCAAGATTGACCCCCTCATCTTTGTTCAAGATTGGCCCCTTCTTCTTTGTTCAAGATTGAACCCCTCTTCTTTGTTCAAGATTGACCCCCTCTTCTTTGTTCAAGATTGAACCCCTCTTCTTTGTTCAAGATTGAACCCCTCTTCTTTGTTCAAGATTGACCCCCTCATCTTTGTTCAAGATTGGCCCCTTCTTCTTTGTTCAAGATTGACCCCCTCTTCTTTGTTCAAGATTGAACCCCTCTTCTTTGTTCAAGATTGACCCTCTCTTCTTTGTTCAAGATTGACCCCCTCTTCTTTGTTCAAGATTGAACCCCTCTTCTTTGTTCAAGATTGACCCCCTCATCTTTGTTCAAGATTGGCCCCTTCTTCTTTGTTCAAGATTGAACCCCTCTTCTTTGTTCAAGATTGACCCCCTCTTCTTTGTTCAAGATTGAACCCCTCTTCTTTGTTCAAGATTGACCCTCTCTTCTTTGTTCAAGATTGACCCCCTCTTCTTTGTTCAAGATTGAACCCCTCTTCTTTGTTCAAGATTGACCCCCTTTTCTTTGTTCAAAATTGACCCCCTCTTTTTGTTCAAGATTGACCCCCTTTTCTTTGTTCAAGATTGACCCCCTCTTCTTTGTTCAAGATTGAACCCCTCTTCTTTGTTCAAGATTGAACCCCTCTTTTTGTTCAAGATTGGCCCCTTCTTCTTTGTTCAAGATTGACCCTCTCTTCTTTGTTCAAGATTGACCCCCTCTTCTTTGTTCAAGATTGACCCTCTCTTCTTTGTTCAAGATTGACCCCCTTTTCTTTGTTCAAAATTGACCCCCTCTTTTTGTTCAAGATTGGCCCACTCTTCTTTGTTCAAGATTGCCCCCCTCTTCTTTGTTCAAGATTGGCCCCCTCTTCTTTGTTCAAGATTGACCCCCCTCTTTTTGAAATGCTGAGCAGACAAGATTGTAGGAAGGAGACCACACAGTGTAAAAGATGTTGTGGATCTAGGCAATGGCCCTACCATAAGTGTCATGATGGGTCCAACCAGCAGAAGGATTTAAGCCAAGCTAAAAATGAAGAAAACCACATTGCAAATTAGACACTCAATCAGCTTATTGTTTTCTCTCGAGATGCTTCTTGGATCTCTCCTGTATGCAAAATTGAGGCTCAGCATTTGTCCTACTGTTTAGGCCAGGAAGGTTGGGCAGTTTAAGAGGCTGGGGCATTATCTGTATTAATCATGGTTTATAAAATGGGCCAGAATAGGAGGGTTCACATCACATTAAGTCATAAACCATGCTTTTCCAAGCCAGAATTTCGGGCTATAAGTAAGCAACATTATGTCTTAGCATAATGAACGCAGTAATGGAGGAATCCTGAATTTCCTTCCAATGTCCAGTGAGACATCTCTCCTTGAAAAACAAAACTAAACAACTCCGGAACATGAAACCAGGGACTCTTTCTGCTTCCTTTATCTGGATCAGGAGAGAGAAGAAACGGTTTCCAATCATCGAACTTTTAAAAAGTCAGTTGAAGAGGCTCCTGGAAATGCAACCTCTCAGTTTCAACGGCTTTTCTTTCATAAGATTTTATTTTCTTCCAGCACCCGCCATTGGAGTGAAGAGTTGACTAAGCTCCTGTCTATCATCATTAATAGGCACTTGCGAGTTGTTGTGATTGTGGGATCCTTTATAAGCTCCGACAGAAAATCGTTTTGCAGACGGAGCATCTGCGGATGTTGTTACCCACTGAGTTGGAAGGAGCTGTCCCACCTACCCCCCCAACCCACCCACCCACCCCTGGAGATGGTCTCCAAGCAGCTTATACTTTGGGAAGAACTGAGCTGCCACGTCAAGGATAAAATCCAAGCACCGGTCAAGGCTGTGGCTGAGAAATAAAGGAAAGGCAGGGCTGAAGAGTAAGTACGATTTAAGTACGATTCTTCTTAGTGGGTTTCTAACCCATGTTCATTCTTGCTAAATTGCCACGTAGTTCCAGGCCAGATGTCTTCAAGGAAAACACTAAGGACAGCTCTTGAAAATAAATGCTATTAAAAGAAGAAATGTAAAGCTAAGCCTCAAAAAATTCAGGGCCTCTATGTGGTTTCCAGGACTATCCAGCCCCTAATAGTGTATAGGTTGGAGGAGCAGTGTGGATAGTGCTGCATTTTGGAGGCCCTTGGTGCTTTCTGACCTTGGTTGTTTTCCTGCAGATGTTTCATGACCCAACTAGGTAACATCAGTGCTAGAAGGGAGTGGGGTTTGTGGAGAGGGAGGAGGAGGAGGAGGAGGAGGAGGAGGAGGAGGAGGAGGAGGAGGAGGAGGAGAAACTCTGAGGTCCTTGGTGCTCTCTGAGCTTAGTGGTTTTCTTACAGATGTTTCATGACCCAACTAAGTAACATCAGTGCTAGAAGGGAGTGGGGTTTGTGGAAAGGGAGAGGAGGAGGAGGAGGAGGAGGGAGTTGGGAGGAGGAGGAGGAGGGAGTTGGGAGGAGGAGGAGGAGGAGGAGGTGGAGGAGAAACTCTAGGGTTCTTGGTGCTCTCTGAGCTTAGTGGTTTTCTTGCAGATGTTTCATGACCCAACTAGGTAACATCAGTGCTAGAAGGAAGTGGGGTTTGTGGAGAGGGAGAGGAGTAGGAGGAGGAGTAGGGAGTTGGGAGGAGGAGGAGGAGGAGGAGGAGGAGAAACTCTGAGGTCCTTGGTGCTCTCTGAGAGTGGTTTTCTTGCAGATGTTTCATGACCCAACTAGGTAACATCAGTGCTAGAAGGGAATGGGCTTTGTGGAGTGGGAGAGGAGCAGGAGGAGGGGTTTGGGAGGAGGAGGAGGAGGAGGAGGAGGAGGAGAAACTCTGGGGTTCTTGGTGCTCTCTGAGCTTAGTGGTTTTCTTGCAGATGTTTCATGACTTTACTAGATAACACCATTGGACTAGAAGGGAGTCGGGTTTGCAGAGAAAAAGAGGAGGAGGATTGTGGGGTCCTTGGTGCTCTGTGAGTTTGGTTGTCTGCTTGCAGACATTTCATGACCCTATTAGACAACATACTCACTGCTAGAAGGGGATGGAGGAGGAGGAGGAGGAGGAGGAGGAGGAGGAGGAGGAGGAGGAGGAGGAGGACCCTGGGGTCCTGGGTGCTCTCTGGATTTGGTGGTTTTCTCGCAGACATTTCATGACCCAACTAGGTAACATCAACACTGCTAGAAGGGGGTGGTGGTGGTGGTGGTGGTGGTGGTGGAGGAGGAGGAGGAGGACTCTTGGGTCCTTGGTACTTTCTGAGTTTGGTGGTTTTCTTGCAAACATTTAATGACCCAACTAGGTAACATCATCAGTGATAGAAGGGGGGGTTGCTCTCTGTCTACTAGTGGCTTGCCCCATCAGTGTTGGTGGGAGTGGTCTGAGGGGGGGCGTTTCCTTGATTAGGATGTTGTTTATTGAGTTGGTAGTTCCTTAATTGGAGGAATTCTGTTGGGGTATAAACAGGGAAGGGACGCGGTGGCTCAGTGGGTTGGGACGCTGAGCTTGTCAATCAGATAGTCGGCAGTTTGCCGGGTTGAATCCCGAGTGCCGCGTAACAGAGTGAGCGCCTGTTATTCGTCCCAGCTTCTGCCAACCTAGCAGTTCTAAAGCACATAAAAATGCGAGTAGAAAAATAGGGACCACTACGGTGGGAAGGTAACAGCGTTCCGTGCGCCTTTGGCGTCTAGTCATGCCGGCCACAGGACCACGGAGACGTCCTCAGACAAGCGCTGGCTCTTCGGCTTTGAAACGGAGATGAGCACCGGCCCCTAGAGTCGGAAACGACTAGCACGCGTGTGCGGGGGAACCTTTACCTTTACCTATAAACAGGGAGCAAACGCCACTCCCTTCTAGCACTGATGATGTTAACTAGTTTGGTGATAAAATGTCTGCAAGAAAACAACCAAGTTCAGAGAGCACCAAGGACCCCCACAGTGAAGGGAAGGAGGGAGGGAGGGAGGGAGGGAGGGAGGGAGGAAGGAAGGAAGGAAGGAAGGAAGGAAGGAAGGAAGGAAGGAAGGAAGGACCAGATTGGCAAGAGTTGACAATAAACAAAATTTAACAGTCAGGGAAGACTTGAGTTCTTTCCATGCGGTTGTGTGGGGTTTATTATTCCTTTTACACCTCTACCAGCAGGAAGTTTTCATTAATGGACTACTTTGTCGGTCTCCTTCAACCAGTTTATTACCCTCAGCCATATGCCCAAGGCACAGCAGTGTCACAGCATGTCAGGACCCCAGTGCACAACGGAAATAATTTCACACAGCTGTGACACAATGCACGCGACAGCATAGCCCTCTCCCCCTCTGCAGACACCCTACACACTCAGCTTAGTCACAGCGTGTTTGAGAGGTCTTACAAAAGCCATCCATGCCTCTCCTTTTTTGATTTTCTTTTCTTTTCTTTTCTTTTCTTTTTAAAAAAAAAATCAACCCGGTTAAAAGTGGGACGTGCAAAATGAATCTCCGATTCCCATTTCAGATTTGCCAAACACACAACCCTCCAGTGCACAGGGCGATCCTCTTGTAGATGATGACCGACAAGAGCGGGAATGCTCAGTCGATATGCTTACCCTTCCATTTGTCAGGGGCGACCCATGGCTGGGGGTTCTTATCATCAGAGAAACATCTCAAATCGATTTAAAAAAAGACATCTAAGCAGACAGGGCTAAGGATAGCCTAAAGAGAGGAATGTCTCCTTCCTTAATCTATGGGGGGGTGGGGGGTGGGGGGAAGCCATCTCTTGCAACTTCCAAGAGACATTGGAGTGATTAAGCCACAATTTGATTCAATTTAAGGCAGGGTTATAATTAAGTCACTGTCATACATTATGTATCAGGAAGGCCCATCCTGTGAACTTGCAACTCCCACTTAGAAAGATCACATTCGTTACAGCCAACAGATGTCACACACACACACACACACACACACACACACACACACACAGAGAGAGAGAGAGAGAGAGAGAGAGAGAGAGAGAGCGCTTTGGGAGTTAACCAACTTGCTTTAACTCTCCCCTTTTGATGGAGTCTTAAACCTGGGAGGGGAAGGCTATTGACTTGCAGCGCTGAGTAGCAGTGGATCTACTGCTTCTGATTATGAAAGGGGTGGGGAGGGGGCAGGCTGTTCAAAACCGCAATTGTAGAAGAGAAAGTAGAAGTGTGGTTCAGTTGGCTAGGCAGAAGGAGAAGGAGAGAACGCCTAGCGAGAACTATCTTGTTTTTCACCCCTAGGAAACAGGGGTGTACTAGGACCCCCCCCCCCTCTTTTAATTCTGGTGATTATGGATTCCTTGTGTCTTCCAGAGGACTCCTGCAAAGTTAGGAATGCTGCAGCCGTGCCCTCCTCCTTCGGTTTTGACTGAAGTCGGACCCCAAGAAGCTTCTTGGATGAGACGCGAAACGTCTTCAAGGAAAAACAAAGTCTAGTTTTGCCTTTTGAAAAAGCACCTTTGGGACAACCATGACCTGGATGATTAAGGATCTACATATTCTCCTTTGTTCATTCCCAGGATGCAAAAAAAGGCCTCTGACCATCTCAGATCCTTTACGGGACATTGGAGAGGAGAGCTGGGTTAGTTTAGAACCGTGTCTCTCAACCGTGGCCACTTGGAGGTGGGTGGGCTTCATCTTCATGCTGGCTGGAGAATTCTGGGAGGTGAAGCCCACCCACCTTCAAGTGGTCAAGGTGGAGAAACGCCGATCTATAGGAGTAAAAAGACAGGAGACGTCTGGTAGTCACTTTTCCCCCCCAAACTGACAAGTTTTATTTAAAGGCATCAGCTTTTGCGAACTGCAGCTTCCTCCACAGATGTCAGCTGAGGCATCTGGTGAAGGGAGATGCATCTGGTGAAGCTGATGGCTTTTCAGAAAAATCTGCTGGTGGGCAAAGGGGCTACCAGAGCTGAGCTCCCCATGGTCCAACATGGCTTGCAATGGTCATCCCACCGGTTCCCCTAGAGCTTCTGAGGGACAACAGAAGGAAGGCAAACCTACCACAATGATGAACAGAGCTGGACCCACAAAAGCCCAGATGGCACCACTCTCCAATGAAAGCCAACAGCTGCAAAGGAAGAGGGAAAGACATCAGACCTGGAATACAGCAGCCAATTTTAGTCGCCATATCACAAAAAGGATGTTGAGAGTTTGGAAAAACGTCAGAGAAGAGCAACTAAGATGATCCAAGGCCTGGAGACTAAAACAGACGAAGAACGGCTGCAGGACTTGGGTTCGGCTAGTCCAGGGGTCGGCAACCTCGGCTCTTTTATGACTCGTGGACTTCAGCTATGCTGGCTCAGGAATTCTGGGAGTTGAAGTCCACGAGTCATAAAAGAGCCGAGGTTGCCGACCCCTGGGCTAGTCTAAAGAAAAGAAGAAATAGGGGAGACATGATAGCAGTGCTCCAGTATTTGAGGGGCTGCCACAAAGAAGAGGGGGTCACGTTATTCTCCAAAGCACCAGAGGGCAGGACAAGAAACAATGGTTGGAAACTATTCCAATAATAATAATAATAATAATAATAATAATAATAATAATAATAATAATAATAATAATAATAATAATAATAATAATAATAATAATAATAATAATAATAATAATAGTAAGAAGAAGAAGAAGAAGAAGAAGAAGAAGAAGAAGAAGAAGAAGAAGAAGAAGAAGAAGAAGAAGAAGAAGAAGAAGAAGAAGAAGTAGTAGTTGGAAGGGACCTTGGAGGTCATCTAGTCCAACCCCCTGCTCAGGCAGGAAACCCTATGCCATTTCAGACAAATGGCTGGCCAGTCTCTTCTTAAAAACTTGGAGCGATGGAGCATTCACAACTTCTGGTGGCAAGCTGTTCCACTGGTTAATTGTCCGCATTGTTAGGAAATTCCTTCTTAGTTCCAGGTTGCTTCTCTCCTTGATGAGTTGGAGCATTCACCACTTCTGGAGGCAGGTTGTTCCACTAACCAAAGAGAGAAGCAACCTGGAACTAAGGAGAAACTTCCTGACAGTGAGGACAATTAACCAGTGGAACAGCTTGCCCTCAGAAATCGTGGGCGCTCCATCACTGGAGATTTTTAAAAAGAGACTAGACAATCACCTAAGATGGTAAAGGTTCTCCTGCTTGAGCAGGGGGCTGGACTAGAAGTCCTCCAAGGTCCCTTCCAGCTCTATTCTATTCTATTCATGACATTGTAGCACAGGGATGATCAGTGTGTGACTTCCAAGCCACCACTGATTTAAAAGTATGCAGTAGGGAGAAAGGCTGGAGTGGGATGGACAGCAGAAAAAGTTCTCCTGGTTGTTTCCTTCATTCCAGGCCTTTGTTCAAGGAACATAAGAGAGGGAGAACCCATGGTTTTCACTTCAGCCACAGCTGTCTCCGGAAAGCCATCCCCTTGGAACTAACATTGCAAATGGAATGCAACCTTTCCTAGCATTAACGTGGTCTGGATGTGGCAGAAAGGCCACGCTGTAGGCCTTTATTTTCTGGACTTCGGGTCCCACCGTTCTCAGATACAGTACGTCTGAAGGATGCTGCATTAAGGAAACTGGGCCAGGATATGGATTCGTGGAGACTGCTTAATGCTGAGACAGTTGGAGCAAATGTGGACACATGACGCCATCCACAAACTCTACATTCTTCAAAGGAGCTATCATAACAGCAACAAATTTATAGTTTCTCCTTTCCAGAACTTACTTGTTGACTTCTCCATAGCTTTCCACAGATGTCGTTGCGGAAATGACACAGATCAGGAATGGGCAGCCTGCAGGAATGAAGAGGAGAGCATTTAGCATCTTCATCAGAAGAGGATAAAAATAGAAGGATGGTCCAGGAAGATTATCATGAAACCACTGGATATGGTTTAAGTGTTATGAATGTGGTTCTTCTATTACTATGAACATACTCACCTTCTCTCTCTCTCTCTCTCTTTTTGGACAATATCTGCTTCATCTTGTCAATATAGTTCTGCATCATGCACATGTGCTCCTGAACACAAAATTGGTTGCCCATAACAGCATGCCTGGCTGAGGAATTCTGGGAGTTGAAGTCCACAAGTCATAAACTTGGCCCTTTTATGACTTGTGGACTTCAACTCCCAGAATTCCTCAGCCAGCGTGCCTGGCTGAGGAATTCCGGGAGTTGAAGTCCACAAGTCATAAAAGAGCCAGGTTTGAAGACCCCTGAGGTAGTCCTTGACTTATGATCACAACTGAGACTGGGGTTTCCATTGTAGATCATTGCAAGGATCAGTTAAGCCGGACCTGATTTTTATGACCATTTTTACAGCCATTTAAGTGAATCAAAGGTTGTTAAGTTAATTGTGTGGTCGTTGAGCAAATCCAGCTTCCCCAATGGGCACCTTTGCCAGTAACTGGCAAAAAAAGACCACAAATTACAATCACATGATGTTGCAACCAGTTGATAATGCAAGCTGGTTGCCAAACACCAGATTCGTGTTCACATGTCCACAGTGTTGGTAAAAAGGTGAAGGTCAAGGTTCCCCCGCACATGCGTGCTAGTCGTTTCCGACTCTAGGGGCCAGTGCTCGTCTCCGTTTCAAAGCCAAAGAGCCAGCGCTTGTCCGAGGATGTCTCCGGGGTCATGTGGCCGGCATGACTAGACGCCAAAGGCGCACGGAACGCTGTCACCTTCCCACCGGAGCGGTCCCTATTTTTCTACTTGCATTTTTACATGCTTTCCAACTGCTAGGTTGGCAGAAGCTGGGACGAGTAACAGGCATTCACTCTGTTGCGCGGCACTCGGGATTCAACCCGCCAAACTACCGACCGTCTGATGGACAAGCTCAGCGTCCCAACCCACTGAGCCACCGCGTCCCTTACAGTGTTGGTACAAAGGTCTAAGTGAAAATATAGGTTTTGGGATACTTTTCTGAAGGCTCTTGTAACTTTGAACCGTCATGGGAATGAATGGCTCTAATCTGAGGACTACCCATAGTATACCCCAAGTACAAATTTATGGTAAGGCTGAAGGAGTACTTAATGTTTCTTCAGAAGTGTTTAGCTATTATGGACTATTATGGACTTGGGTCTGGCTAGTCTAAAGAAGAGAAAAAATAGGGGGGACACGATAGCGGTATTCCAGTATTTGAGGGGCTGCCACGAAGAAGGGGGGGGTCAAATTATTCTCCAAAGCACCAGAAGGCAGGAAAAGAAGCAACTGATGGAAACATATCAAGGAGAGAACCAACTTAGAACTAAGGAGAAACTTCTTAACAGGGAGGACAATTAACCAGTGGAACTGCTTGCCTTTAGAAATTGTGGGCGCTCCATCACTCGAGGTTTTTAAGAAGAGGCTGGACAGTCACTTGTCTGAAAGGGTATAGGTTCTCCTGCTTGAGCAGTGGGCTGGACTAGAAGACCTCCAAGGTCCCTTCCAGCTTCTATTCTATTCTATTCTATTCTATTCTATTCTATTCTATTCTATTCTATTCTATTCTATTCTATTCTATTCTAGTCTAGTCTAGTCTAGTCTAGTCTAGTCTAGTCTAGTCTAGTCTAGTCTAGTCTAGTCTATTCGCATTTGCATTCGCATTAAAAGTGTAAGGAGAAGGAGTGGCAAAACTCGAGGATGGAGTCAAAAGAGGGATCAGCCTAGTATTGCTACGTAACCACAAGCAAAATAAGTCCAACCTCTCCCTTGAATTCCATGAACCCTTATCTAACTCCTAGCAGGTGCTAACCATTAGTTGATTAATTTACAAAGGCACGATTAGCTATAAATCAGCTTAATTGGATCTTCACATATGGACCTGGTTGTAAGATAAAGAGTTGGGATGATGTTGTTCCTGAATTTCACCAGCCCTATCACCAGATGGGCCTTGGGTGAACCAGCAGCTACATCGTGAAAACGCAATGTGACTGCCCTTCAAATCACCCTCTTTTTTTGTGACTTGATGTTTTAATAGCTGCAGTCTTTGATCACATTTTGCAAGGAAACTTTAGGGGCTGCGTAGGGGTGTGCTTCACAGTTGGCTCCCTCTTCATTACCGGTGTTGCTGAGGAAAGATAGATTTCTGGCAAAGTGTTGCAAATTCAATTACAGAGACATATGGATGCATAATAGGAAACTAGCAAGCATTACTGGAAACAAAGTGAGCCTACGATCAATGTACGACAGTGGTGGAAGACGTGAGCAAAGAGATGGCTACTGTTTCGTGAATTTATAAGTTCCAAAAAGGGATTTGAAAATAGACTTGACAGCAGTGGGGTGGGGGAGATCTTTGAGGGGGTGCTTTGCTTTGAGAATGACTGGAGCAAGACCCTTCTTGAAGGGGGGGGGGTCTCTCAAGCATTCCAGCTGTCTTCCATCTAAGAGGAAGTAAGCAAACGGCTTCTTCTCCTTCTCCTTCTTCCTCCTCCTCCTCCTAAGATGGAAGCAAAGCAATGGCATTGGGTTCTTCTTCTTCTTCTTCTTCTTCTTCTTCTTCTTCTTCTTCTTCTTCTTCTTCTTCTTCTTCTTCCTCCTCCTCCTCCTCCTCCTCCTCCTCCTCCTCCTCCTCCTCCTCCTCCTAAGATGGAAGCAAAGCAATGGCATTGGGTTCTTCTTCTTCTTCTTCTTCTTCTTCTTCTTCTTCTTCTTCTTCTTCTTCTTCTTCTTCTTCTTCTTCTTCTTCTTCCTCCTCCTCCTCCTCCTCCTCCTCCTCCTCCTCCTAAGATGGAAGCAAAGCAATGGCATTGGGTTCTTCTTCTTCTTCTTCTTCTTCTTCTTCTTCTTCTTCTTCTTCTTCTTCTTCTTCTTCTTCTTCTTCTTCTTCTTCTTCTTCTTCTTCCTCCTCCTCCTCCTCCTCTTCTTCTTCTTCTTCTTCTTCTTCTTCTTCTTCTTCTTCTTCTTCTTCTTCTTCTTCTTCTTCTTTCTCCTCTTCCTCCTCCTCCTCCTCCTAAGATGGAAGCAAAGCAATGGCATTGGGTTCTTCTTCTTCTTCTTCTTCTTCTTCTTCTTCTTCTTCTTCTTCTTCTTCTTCTTCTTCTTCTTCTTCTTCTTCTTCTTCTTCCTCCTCCTCCTCCTCCTCCTCCTCCTCCTCCTCCTCCTCCTAACATGGAAGCAAAGCAATGGCATTGGGTTCTTCCTCCTCTTCTTCTTCTTCTTCTTCTTCTTCTTCTTCTTCTTCTTCTTCTTCTTCTTCTTCTTCTTCTTCTTCTTCTTCTTCTTCCTCCTCCTCCTCCTCCTCCAGACATCAGTGGAAGCAGTCCATCCCCCACCATTTAAAAGAATAGAAAACATTAGATCCACCCATTGTCCCATGTGCTGTAGACCTCACTGCCACAGATGGCTGCCATCAGCCCAGCCACAATGCATCTTCTGAATTAGAGTAGGACAAAGCTCCTACATTTTTCACCCTCTCTGCTTCATCAAGCAATTTCATCTCCCTGGAGAGAATTCCCTTTGCATTTCTCTTGTTCTTCTTTGATAGACGCTAAAGATCCATTTTGATGAGAGTTTCTGAATTGAAATAGAGCTTAAGCATGGGGAAAAAATATGATAAAAGAATAAATGCTCATAAATATTCCTGTTAGCCCCAAAAAGAGAGTTCAGCCAAGGTGTTAAACAGCTATAACCTGGCTGATTTCCCCCCCCCCCCAAAGTGCATCTCAGATGTTCCTGGAGTTTAACTCGATTATTTATCAGCTCAGAGTTGCATCGGAGAAGAAAATTAAACAGACGGTTTCTTGGTAAGATAATGAAACTTATGGAGGTGAAATGCAGACTAGTCAACTGAATAACTGGGGAAATAATTCTGTGCATGTAACAGGATTGGCTGCTCAAGTTTCTCTTTGCTGAGGGTGTGTGGGCATATGGGTGTTGTATGTGTTGTAATGAAAAATTAGAAGGTATATTGAGTAAAATACAGACAGGATTTGGTGGATCGCCATAGTTAAATGCAACTGGGATTTGGCTAATCTGAAATACACAGATTGCTTGGAAAGGCTCAATCACTCGAGACAGCAAAGAATTAAATCCATTTAAGGTCATAAGATTGAAATTGTTCTAGGATGTCTCCCGTAGTAAGTGGGTGTCCTCATTTCAATGCTTGGTTGGACATTTAACAGCGATAGATTGGCTATAATAAGATATGTTCAGAATTCTTGCCGAACCGTTGCGAGATTAGAAACAGATGCATTACGATCTTATTTCACTCACGCAAAGTTGTAGCTCAGCTTAAAGTGGAATCCACCTTTAATGTCTCAATTTTATACTGGTGTAAAGCAGGGAGAGTAACAGATGGTTAACGGAAGCAATGAAAATGCTTCTGGTGCTATTATTATACATAGTGTAATCTGCTTCTAAAAGTTCTTGGTAAAATAACCAGGTCCAGATAAAGTCCCTCTCCCCTTAATCTTTAGTTCCCTTTGCTATCATCTATCTATCTATTTATCTATCTATCTATCTATCTATCTATCTATCTATCTATCTATCTATCTATCTCATCTCATCTCATCTCATCTCATCTATCATCTGTCTATTTATCTCTATCATCTATCTATCTACTATCTATCTCATCTAGTTATCATCTGTCTCTATCTATCTATCTATCTATCTATCTATCCATCCATCATCTATCTATCCATCCATCCATCCATCCATCCATCCATCCATCCATCTATCTATCTATCTATCTATCTATCTATCTATCTATCTATCTATCTATCTATCTATCTATCTATCTATCTATCTATCTCATCTATCATCTGTCTATTTATCTCTATCATCTATCTATCTACTACCTATCTCATCTAGCTATCATCTGTATCTATCTATCTATCTATCTATCTATCTATCTATCTATCTATCCATCCATCCATCCATCATATATCTATCTATCTATCTATCTATCTATCTATCTATCTATCTATCTATCTATCTATCTATCTATCTATCTATCTATTTTCCATAACAAGCTCTTCTTTGTCAGAAGGGTGATTTCAAATGCCAAATCTGTGGAATTCTGCACAGCTGGAGATCCAGCTGAGTCATAAGTATATTAAACTTGAAATGAATCGTTAAAAAGCCATAAATATACGCATTTCACATTGCATTTGGGGACAAATAGGTTCCTTAGCAATGGCTGTGAGTGTTGAGCCTCATGACTCTTTAATGTTCATTTCTTGTCCAAAATATCTGGAGCGATGGCTGGATTCAGTCATTCCTCGTTCCTCCCTTAGTTCAGAATAGCTTTTGGGGTACCTGCTCCTCTGCCTTACAATATTATAGGATATATATTTTTTCTGTTTTGGCAAATGTCTTTAGCGCAATCTGATTTGAATCCAGAGGATAAGAAGCAGAACTACAACTTGTAATATAAAAAGGACTTGTGCTTCAAGAGTAAAGGCAATCAAGAAGGACCCCCACGGAGATGTTCTACAAACAGTTGTTTAAACAGAAAAACAGTCTGCCAGATACTTGTCGGTATTTAAAAAACACTCATTTCTAATTTGTTGGAAGTGAATTAATTGTGACGAATATGAATTCTTCCCATTAGGGACAGCTGAATCCCTAGGAATAGACCCCAGAGATGAGGGGTCCTTGGTGCTCTCTGAGCTTGGTTATTTTCTTGCAGATGTTTTATTACCCAACTAGGTAATATCAGCAGCAATGATGATGCTACCTGGCTTAGGTAATGACACGTCTGGAAGAAAACAACCAAGCTCAGAGAGCACCAAGGACTGATAATATTACCTAGGTTGGCTTATGAAACGTCTGCAAGGAAACCACCACGCCCAGAGAGCGCCAAGGAGCCCTCATTTCAACCCTGAACTACAAATATTCTCCATTATTGAGACCCCCAAGAGTAATGCATGGTATGGTGGCCTAGAAGCTAGCAAAGATATGGAGAAGTTCTACCTTTCTTTCGTGGTTTCACAAGCCTGGATTTAGTTCCTGTAAACTGCAATCCAACCAGGAAACAAGCAAACAGGCAGGCAAGCAAGCAAGTCAAATAATGGATAAGTCATTGCTTCAATTAGGGAGCTAAGAAGGTTTGATGCAAAAAATTCAATACTGGCACTTCCCTTCTGGTATTCTAAGATGCTAAGCATGGGTTAATTGCTAGGAGAAGGGTAGAGCGAAAGATTGAGAAGGAAGCAGAAGAACTGAAAGAGATTGTTGTCCAAGTGGGATCATCTGGCTGTCTTGCAACGGAGCTCTCAATCCCAGAGGTAATAGGGCAATTTTCTGATTAGAATCTGAAAAGAGGGAGGGTCTTTTCATTTGTTCATTTATTTATTGGTCCAATTTATTATATTGCCAACGCTTCCTCCCTAAGGTGGGAAAAGCATTCCTCTGGTTCTTTGCCTTTGCAGACTGTTAAGATTTAAGGAGGGTACTTTTTTTCATTCTGATTTAATTCTTCTTCTTCTTCTTCTCCTGCGCCGTCAAGTGGATGTCGAGAGCTCAATGGAACTTGGAATGGAAGTTTCTCAACACAACGCAATGAAAACAACCCTCCCTGGCCATGTTTCTACCATCATTTGATCCTGCAACTGTCTCCCAAATCCTACTTTGGGGGGGATTTCTCAGCTAAATGTCCTCCGTCACGCCTTCTTGCAGAAGAGGCAGGCTCAAAAGAAGAGGAAGGAGAAAAGGAAGAAGAGTAACAGAACTTTTTGTGGGAGACAACGACCCAGGGCTGTGACATTCATCAGTCGATGGTGGATGGCTGCTAAAGAGTTGATGGTTGGCTTGCAAGAACCTTCTTCTACGCCCGTGAAGTCATCATTAATGTCTTTTTTTTTCCTTTTAAGGGTAAAACGAGGCCCGACTTACCCCATCCAATGCCATAGTAGTATAAGAGCTTGTTCTCTTCAGATCCAAAGACTTTGATCACCATACTGTAGAGGTGGAACCCTTCCACCAGCATCCAAGCAAAGGTGCTCAAGAAGAAGAAGTGAAGGAGGATGGCCAGGATTTTGCAGGGCACCTGCAAAGAAGACAAACCAGCCAAGTGAACAGGAAAGATGAGGAGAAGAAGTCTTCCCATCCTCGCCCCAGATGGTCAAAATGGGTTGCACCTACTGAACTCAATAAGAGATGCAGTTTAGTGGTGCCTGCTGTTTCTCTCTCTCTCTCTCTCTCACTCTCTCTCTCTCTCTCTCTCTCTCTCTCTCTCACCCACCCACCCACCCACCATCAGAACAGCCATCCCAAAGGTGCATTTTCAAAAGGCAACTGGCCGTTTTTTCCCCTTGAAGAAGTTTCACTTCTCAACCTAGAAGCTTCTTCAGTTCTCAGCTGAAGTCAGAACTGAAGAAGCTTCTTGGATGGAAAGTGAAACATCTTCAAGGAAAAAGAAAGCCCAGTTGCCTTTTGAAAAAGCACCTTTGGGATGATCATGACCTGGATGGTTGAGACTCTCCATAGACATCCGATTGGCCCCAATCCTCCTGGCCTTAACATCCTGGCCTTGTCATCAAGCCGGGGGCCCTACGACCGTGGGTGAGCCCATTTCATGGTGGATTTGAATGTTCTCAGCTGCTACTTAATGCTATTCACACTGGGACTTTTTTAAAGCATTGGTTGTTCTTAACCTGTTTTTATTTTGTCTTTAATACTTAGCCACCTATGTCTACCAGGCAGATGGACACATGAATGGATTAAATTCATAAATAGGTAAATTCCCCAGAATGGATTCATTCCATGGAAAGTGAGATTCAAATTGCATTAAGAGAAGGGAGCTTTAAGGAGCTCACTAAATATCTTGTCCTGCAGGATTTGCACCAATAGGACATCATGAAATTCTAAAACTATGGCTTCCTTCTTGTTGATTGATGCCTTATTGGAGCCTAAGAAGTTGTGTTAAAGGGGATCCACTAGGCCAGTGTTTCTCAAGCTTGAGGAACTTTAAGATAAGCAGGGCTGGCTGTGGAATTCTGCAAGCTGAAATCCACAGATCTTAAAGTTGCCAAGGCTGAGAAACACTACACTAGGCAGTGGGAAGGAAAAATACCTGATCTTGCTTGGGAAACATCAGGAGCGGTCTGTTTTCCCCCATAGGTTGCAATCTTGCAACATGGATACTGCTTCTGCTCTCCCAAGGAGAATAATAGAGTTGGAAGGGACCTTGGAGGTCTTCTAGTCCATCCCCTCGCTCAAGCAGGAGACCCTATAGCATTTCGGACAAAGGGTTGTCCAATCTCTTCTCAAAAAAGCTCCAGCGTTGGAGCGCCCGCAAAGTCATTCCACTGATGAACTGTGTTCTAACTGCTAAGAGCTGCCTCCGATGAGCTAGAAAGGGTGAGCCTTGGTGGAGCAGTGGGCTGATGCCTCCTTAAGTAACACCAGCTGCCTGCAATTAGTGCAGGTTCGAGTCCCACCAGGCTCAAGGTTGACTCAGCCTTCCATCCTTCCCAGGTAGGTAAAATGAGGACCCAGATTATTGGGGGCAATTAAGCTGACTTTGTAATAATGCCGCTTGGGGGTGTGTGTGAAAGCCCTAATAAGCAGGCATATACATAGAATGAAGGCTACTGCTAAGCTTGTAAGCCACCCTGAGTCTTTGGAGAAGGGCGGGATATAAATGGAATTAAAATAAACATAAATAAAATAAATCAGAAGAAAACTGATGCCATCAGAGAGAAGAGTGGCGGGTTTAAATTGCCACAGGTGAGCAGAAAATCAGATTTATGAGCTGTAAGAGTAACCCAGAGAAGTTGGGTAGAGAATCAGCCACGTTTGATGCCATTTTCCTCCATCCGACCTCTTCGCCCTAGTCCTACTTCATCTTGGTCTAACGTGTCATCACCTTCTTTCCCATCAACTAGAATCCAGACACGGAAGGATTTCTTGTTAGAGAAAGTCACAAAACCTTTTCTTTTCTTTTCTTTTCTTTTTTTTTAAAAAAAACCATTTTTCTTCCCGAACTTCTGTAGGTCAGCATCTCTGCTGCCACCTGTCACACACGCGCGCTTCCTTCTCTTCATTGGAAGAACTGAGCTAAGCTTTTGACACAATGCTGCAAGCTAGACAAACACTGTGAAGTTGCTTAGCAACCGGGTGACTCAGCTTACCTAGCCAACCTTCACTGAAGTCTCACCTACTTGCTGTGCCAAGATTAGAATGCTTCTTCTCTTCTCCAAGACTGGATCCTTCGTGCATTAGAGAGAAAGTTCAAGAGAACTCCAGACCCAACCCACACCTCATTCCCTGTTTCTCTGGATATTTTTTTTATTATTTTTTTTAACTCAAGAACAGTTCCTCCAGACTTCACGAACATATCCAGATTTTCATATGTATTTTGACATTCTCTCATCCCAAGCAGATGTGTGTGTGTGTGTGTGTGTGTGTGTGTGTGTATACATATGCATACATATATATATACATATATACATATATATAAAGGTAAAGGTAAAGGTTCCCCCGCACATGCGTGCTAGTCGTTTTCGACTCTAGGGGCCGGTGCTCATCTCCGTTTCAAAGCCGAAGAGCCAGTGCTTGTCCGAGGATGTCTCCGTGGTCATGTGGCCGGCATGACTAGACGCCAAAGGTGCATGGAGTGCTGTTACCTTCCCACCGTAGCGGTCCCTATTTTTCTACTTGCATTTTTACGTGTTTTCCAACTGCTAGGTTGGCAGAAGCTGGGACGAGTAACAGGTACTCACTCTGTTACGCGGCACTCGGGATTCGACCCACCAAACTGCCAACCTTCTGATCGACAAGCTCAGTGTCCCAACCCACTGAGCCATCGTGTCCCTACATATACACATATACATATACATACATATATATACATATATATAGAATCTACGAAAACAAATATATATATATATATATATATATATATATATATATATATATATATATATATATATATATATATATGTTTCAAATGTTAACTCTTTAGATGACGACTAATAAGTCAGAAATGCATCTCAGTTTCCCTTTAATTCTTTGTTAGTAATTTACACATATATATATATATATATACATACATGCATACATACATATATATATACATATACAGAGTGCTTTTTTTGTAAAAGAAAAAGGTGTCAGAACTCACACATGTCATACAACCCGCCTTGCTTACCCTACAAGGTTCCTGGATCTATAGGCTACCCAGAATTGTGATGGTGTTATTTGACCAACCCACTTCCAGATAGAGACTGCGAGATGGTCCTTCTGAGGACTATTCACATCAGTCCTAAATCAAGAGAAAAGCTGATCTAAACTGCAGAAGATGTCCATCTATCTAGAAGAATGAGATTCTTCCATATTCACCTGGGTTGGGAAAGGCTAGTCTAGATCAGGAGCTTGGAAACTAAAATCCTCCAGATCTTGCTGAGTCCAAGGCAGCATGTTTAGTCAAAGATTTGGTAGCCAAACAATATTTAGAGGTTCATATATCTCAATCCATAAATTTAACATGTCGTTAGAATTACAGGAAGGTGCACTTCCAAACTAACATCGAAATGGGACAAAACAAATGTAACGCTGGAGGAAAGAAAATATGAATTACTAAGTCACTGAGTACAACCCATTTATTTCTAACTTGCCTTTTTTTTTCTTAACCGGCAGAATGCACAACACCACCCCATAATAATAATAATAATTTCAGAGCACTGCAGGGGGAAAAAATGGCAGCCTCTGTACGCCATCCTCTCAAAGTGACGAATAGAGAAAATTTTGCTGCTATTATTACTTTATCTATTTTTCTCTCTCCTAGGACCGGAAAAAGTTGTCAAACTGACAACTCGGGTCTAATAAAGTGAAACCAGATAGAATGTTATGTTGAGTGAACGAAATCGTTTTTGTCTTTTGTAGGTGGGAGCCAAGCCTGTTTTATCGATATTCACACATACGCAAGAGGAAAAAAACCAGGAAATATTATCAGTAAAAACAACAACAACCCCAAATACCAATTTTTTCTTCGCGTTGTATTGCCTCTCTGCTGTGCTGTTTTTCTCCCAGGGAAATAAACGGGGGTGTGTGTGTCCCTTTTTGACCATAGCTAGGAGAATTTCCAATGAAACCACATGAGTATCATTATGATTATTAATAGCATTAATTATCGAGTTAAACAGCAACCACTGTGTTATGATTAATCTCTGCCTTTATTTTTCGGTGCGAATCAAAGAGAAAACACAAACATTTGTCACGTTTAGCGTGTGCCGACTATTGTCGAACAAATGTGAAATGAACAACCTGCTTATTTAAATGCCAGAGACATTATATGCCTGTCAGCGCGGTGTCCGCCATATAATGAAGCGGGGACAAATTGTCTAAAAATAAAGAGGGCTCTGCTTTAAAAGGCCGGGCCTGCTGTTCATAAGACTAAGGAGTGCAGAATTGGGTGACAACGTGCATTGTCAGGCGGGAACGGTTCAGTTTAGGCAAAATTGGGTGGAAGAGATAAATATTTGGATAACCCTTGAAACATTTCTCAGCTGAGCGGTGTGCTGTGAAAAGTGAAAAAGAAGGACCAGGGGTGACAGGATCGCCGTCTTCCAGTACTTGGGGGGCTGCCACAAAGAAGAGAGGGGGAGCCAGTTTATTCTCCAAAACATCTGAAGGCAGGACAAGGAGCAATGGATGGAAACTAATCAAGGAGAGAAGCAATCTGGAACTTAACAGTGATGACAATCAACCAGTGGAACAGCTTGCCACCAGAAATTGTGGGCGCTCCATCACTGGAGGGTTTCAAGAAGAGATGGGACACGCACTCGTCTGAAATGGTACAAGGTCTCCTGATTGAGCAGAGAGTTGAACTAGGTTTTCAAACTTGGCCCTTTTATGACTTGTGGACTTCAACTCCCAGAATTTCTCAGCCAGGCACACTGGCTGTGGAATTCTGGGAGTTGAAGTCCACAAGTCATAAAAGGGCCAAGTTTGAAGACCCCTGAACTAGAAGACCTCCAAGGTCCCTTCCAACTCTGTCAGTCTATGTTCTATAATTAGCTGGATGAATTAACATCAATTATGATTGAGATGTGTTTGAATATAAGTAGCCTGGATTGGTAGTTCGGCTGTTGATTTGATCTCTGAGCTTGGCGATTTGGCTGCAAACATTCTGTCTCCATTTGGAGGGGACATCTTCAGTGGGCTTTGAACTGTGCTCATGTGACCATGACTCAGAAACATCTGGACAAGTGACACCCACACCAACTTACATCACACAAAAAGGTACTTAAAGGCCAGTGCTCTGACAGATGAGCACAATTCAAAGCGCACTAAATATAAATGGAGACGAAACATTTGCATCCAAATTGCCAAGCTCGGAGATCAAACCAGTAGCCTATAAATTATGATAAACTGTGGGTGCTCTGTCACTGGAGGTTTTCAAGAAGAGACTGGACAGCCATTTGTCTGAAATTATATAAGGTTTCTTGCTTGAGCAGGGGGTTGGAGTAGAAGACCTCCAAGGTCCCTACCAACTCTGTTATTCTATGATTCTCCATCATTGCTGGGTTGATGCCCGATTCAGAAGAACATCCATTTCACTCACCGTCCCAGGGTCAAACTGGAAGCTGATTAGGAGCAAGATCTGAGCCACCAAAACAGCAAATGAAAGATTGGCATGGATGTGGTAACGCTGGTTGCGGATGGTACTGACAGAGCTGGGGGGGGAAAAGCCACATCCATTAGTATTCTGAAAATTAAAATATTGGGTTGGGGAGTTCTGGGAGTGCTTTGAAAATTAAAATAGTTCAGTAGAGTACTGGGAGCTGAGGTCTACCCATCTTAATGTCCACCCACCTTAACAACTTGCCTCCAGAAGCTGTGAATGCTTCAACACTGGAGGTTTTTAAGAAGAGATTGGACAACCATTTGTCTGAAATGGTATAGGGTTTCCTGCCTGAGCAGGGGGTTGGACTAGATGACCTCCAAAGTCACTTCCAGCTATTCTATTCTATTCTATTCTATTCTATTCTATTCTATTCTATTCTATTCTATTCTATTCTATTCAACCAATTATGAAGAACACTTTCCCCAACGGAAAAAAAAATGTGTCGAGGATTTATTTACTTTCAGATGGTGATAAAGCAAATGAATCAGACTTCCTGGCTATAGTCCCACAGTGTGTTCGTTCTCTCTCTCTCTCTCTCTCTCTCTCTCTCTCTCTCTCTCTCTCTCTCTCTCTCTCTCTCTCTCTCTCTCTCTCTCTCTCTCTCCTTAATTGGCTTAGCCCTCCAGTTAAGAAGGCAAAGTTACAAAATTAGGTTTTAATTGGGGTAGTATTTTCCTGAGGCCAACCCAGCTTGGCACCCATCCATTGAACTTTTGCAATATTAACTATATTTTGCTGCTTTTTTAAGTCTTTTGATGGACACATCCTCCTTGCAGTCTCAGACAACATTCTTCATACTCAGCAAAGTTGAAAAAAACAGAGGCATCTCCCCTCCTTTCCAAACTGCCTCTGGATTTCATAATCCTAATTAAAACCAAGTGAGAATGTCGAAAGGTTGTTGTGTTCCACATAAGGGAACTAGAATAAATTCCTAGAATTTGCACTCGCCCCTTACAAGCCCAACGAGGGAAGGGAGGAGAGGAAATCTGAGTATTTACCCATTCAATTTTGAGGGTTTTCACCCTAACCTGAGGGATCTTTGGGCTCTTCTGGGCTCAGAAAGCACCAAGGACTCATCATTTCAAATAATTTTCCTTTATTGGTATCAGCCTAACCTTTTGGGGGTTTAAATCAGTGCACATTTTTGCAAATCAGGCTAAGTGATTTCACGTTAATATGTTTGGGTTCATCCTCTTCAGATGTGTAAGCGGGGCTAACTCACTGGATGCAAACGAGGCTCAAATTAAGTGAACAAGATCGATCGAGAAGGCTATTTGCATATTTAGTCAAAATCTGGCACTTCGTAAATACTTCATTGTTGCATTCTCTACCTTGAAGTGATTTGGCTATATATATGGAAATAAGAAAAAGGTATTATTAGCCTCCCCAGAGCACAGTTAAATTGGCATTCTGGAAGACGAAGCAAATATTTCTCAGAGAAGCCTCCAGCTGAGAAGGACCACAAGCTTTGACATTTGCTACACTTGGGTGAATTAAGCAAAATCTCATTGGAATAGCCCGGGTCATTTGAAGGAAGGATCTAGTCTGATCCATGGATTCAACACCATTGGCGAAATCGATGCCATTGGGTTTGGATGAAATGGTCAAGAGGGTGGGATTCCATTCAGATTTCCGAATCGAAGCCCAAAGAGATGTTCCTGCAGCCCTGAAGGATCATCACCAGGGTTGGCTTGGAGGCATCTGATTTGTTCAGTCTGCCAAACCAACTTCAGAAATTTAGACAAATAGCCTCCCAGATGGATCTCCAGACTGTATTTCACACAATTGTAAGGGTGTGCTGGGACTTCATGCAAAAGAGAGTTCTCCATTTAGGTTGCCCAGTAATTCTTATGGATTGAAGCCCAAAGGATAAAGGGGATATGCCCAGTGGGATTCAAATATGTGAACCACCAGTTCTCTGCATGGATGCCACTTCCGGAAGTCCATTCTGGGCCTGGGTAAGGACAAATTAGCTACCGGTTCTGCTGAAGTGGTGTGAACCGGCTGAATCCCACCACTGACCGTAACTCTGAAATTTGCCAGTTAGGCTAGCCTGGTTGAGACATCTTGTTGGATCTTCCAGTCATTATAATCCCCAAACATCTATAAATCATTCTTCTTATCTGCCTACTCACCAAAGGTCTATGGACCACCCCCTTTGAAGGACATCTGGCATGGAAGGCTAAGTTGCACTGCAACTTTGATCCATACCATTAGAAGACAGCAAAGTCTTCCTCACCGCAAAACCAGACTTCACAAATATAAAGTTTTGCAATGTTTCCAATTCAGTTCTGCTCCAATAATAATAATAATAATAATAATAATAATAATAATAATAATAATAATAACAACAACAACAGCAACAACAATAATAATTTCTTTTATTCATTAAACATGAACCTGTCAACTGAACATTCAAACTGACTGACGCTGATGGTTGACATGGGTTGCTGCCAGCATCCTAGGTACCTCCTTAAAATGTAAGATGTTCCAAGTAGCGTAGTTGTTGTTGTTGTTATTGCTATTGTTATTATTATTATTATTAATAATTAAATTTGTAAAGACATTTTTATGAAATGATTCTGGGAAAAGGGGAGTAGGGGTTGCAGAACCCTGAGGGTGGAGTCAAGAGAGGGATCAGCCTAGAATCCCTACATAGCTACAACTAAGTCCAACCTCCCTTGAATTCTGTTGACCCTCACCTAACTCTGAGCAGGTTCTAATCCTTATTTGAAAAGATTCCTGTGCATAGGCTTTTAGCAGTGAATCAGTTTAATTAGTCCTTCAGGTGTGAACCTGGTGTTCTATGCCTGACAAGATGGGTTTCTCTGAAGCAGAGGTCCCCACCTTTCGGGCACCAGGGACCAATTACATGGACAGAGGTTTTTCCACGGACTGGAGAGTGCGTGGTTTTGTGTGCTTTGCTTGTTTGTGTGGCCTGGTTGCTGGCATGCCGTGGCCCAGTACCGGTCCACAGACCAGGAGTTGGGGACCCCTGCTCTAAAGAACTGCACACGGGTGCTTAATTTGTCTCTCCAGCAAAGCATCTTTCTTGCAGACAAATCCAAAGCATTGCCCAACAATCTATAATAACACCCTTATCTTACTTCTGCAAATCACAGACCCTCCTCTTAATTTCACTGCTGGCCCCTTCCTCATTTCAATATCTAGGGGTCAAAGAAATTCTGCTACCTTCTCCAACAGGCTTACTCAAGAGGCCCGAGTCTCTCAATTTTGCTGCAAGTTTGGGACCTGTAGTTTTCAGGCTTTTGTGGGAACGCACCATGGGCAATACCAAACCTCTGTAAATAGCTTGAGAATAAACGACCAGGAAATAACCCGCTATGTTTAAAAGCTTCCCACTTTCAAGAAATTAAAGTAATTTACACCAAACTCAACTGAGTGTTACTAATGTACGGGCAGCATCTCATTAAGGAGGTTTAAGGAATTAATAACCTTTGTATGAAACGCTCAGCACCTGGAAGCATTCAGTCCAGTGGCCTGCAAATGGAGTTGTGGAGGTTTTTTTTTTTAGGGTTCCCCCCTCCCCAACTGACTATCTATATTTCCAGGCTGATATTGGCTCAGCGGGGAGAAAAGTTAAAATTACTCACGACAGAATTGCAAACGTGACCAGGGTGATAGTCAAGCAAAATATGGAAATAGAACATCCGACGTAACTGATAGAAGACAATGCCACCTTGTGTCCATTTGTTAGCTGCACAAAGAAAGAACGAGAAATTATATTTAATGATTCTTCGCTGTCTCCTAACTGGGTGATTAAAAAGAAAAGATACATCCAACTCACACGGTCAAATGTTGTTGTTTTTTAATTAGGACGTTCTCTGGAGATTAAAAAAAATAAATAAATCAAGAACTAGTCCAAGGAACTAAGCCAAGCCAGTTCATTTGACAGGCAAACATCTCAACCATCTGTTAGCGATCAAGAGTTCACAGTTATGACAAAAATGGGAAAATAAATTTTGAATGAGAGGAAGACATCTTCTAGAATCCCTACAGGTTTTGTTTGGGGCTTTTTAAAGTTTAACTGTTCCTGATTTGTAAATTAGACCACGGATTGTTCTTACAAGAGGTCTGTTTGATGCCATCAAGCCAATGTTGACTCTTAGTGACCAAATAGATTTTATTCCAGGAGGATCTGTCCCCAGTTGGTCCTTCAGATCTTCCAACTGTGTGTGAACTTCTGGCTCTCGTTTATTTAGTGAGAATTACAAGGTTGTGGTTTCATTTTCATCTTGATTGGAAACTTCTTTGGAAGACAAAGAAGCAGAAGAGTGGTGGTGATGTGTTTCATACCTAAGGCAGGACTAGAACTCACCATCTCCTGGTGATTGGCTCAATGTCACCCAGCGGTCTTTCATGCCTATGGCAGAACTAGAACTCCCAGTCTCCTGGTGATTGGCCCAAAGTCACCCAGCTGGCTTTCATGTCTCAGGCAGGGCTAGAACTCACTGTCTCCTGGTTTCTAGGCCAGCACCCCAACCCCTACACCAAATTGGCTCTACATTTGCACTTCCACACACTTCAAAGCACCATTTTAAGATCAAATTCCAAGCCCTGCTCAACCGTAGCACTAATCTTAGAGATGAATGCACTTCTGCCAAATGAAAAACCCACCAAGCTCCCTTATTCTGCCCATTTATGAACCAATTTACACGCTCCCTTTGCGGTGAGCCGAGTCTGAAAGCAAAGCAAATTTGCTTGAAGTCATTTTTAATTAATGATGAAAAAGGAGAGCCTTTATGCCACATGTTATTTCTCTAGGGGAGGGAAGCTTGGTTATTATTCTCTGTAATTAGTTTCTCGAAAATGCAGGTGACCACAACAGGAATATTGACTCGCTTGTTGTGTTTCGATAAATATGCATTTGTCTGCTCTGCGATGCCCAACAGAAATTCATTGTGTAGCCTCCAGTCTCTGCGTAGCATCACAAAATCAAGGTCCTTGTCTCCACTTTGTTTAACCTTCCCTGATGCTTTCCTGATTGACTGCTCGTTCAAGGTTCCCACTCCCGAAAAAATCTAATTTCTCCTTCAGATGGAAAATAGCTTTGCCTAGCAAACACACTGCAAATCAAGGCTTGCATCAGAAGGCAGAACGATACCGACCGAGATAAAATATCAGACAGCAAAGGTGGAGGAAATTCAAAATTTGTTTAATTGCCCCTGTGCGAGGTACAAGGACAGTATCTGGAAAGGGTTTCTCCAGAATTTATGATTCTGTGTGAAAAAATTGGGTGGCAGGAGAAATGAAAGGGAAATGTGCAGGTAATCCTCGACTTACGACCGACATTTTGGTTTTTAAGTTTTTAAGTGAGTTTTGACCAGTTTTACAACCTTTCTCACCACCGTTGCTAAGTGAATCACTGCAGTTGTTAAATCAGTAACACGGTTGTTAAGGGAATCCGGCTTCCCCATTGATTTTGCTTGTTGGAAGGTGGCAAAAGGGGATCACATGTCGACTGTCATAAATACAAATCCGTTGCCAAGCGTCTGAATTTTGATCACCTGACTGGGGGGATGCTGCAAGTGCCATCGTAACTTTGAACCGTCACTAAACGAATTGTTGTAAGTCGAGGACAACCTGCCAACCCACTGGAGAAAGACATCGTACCTGGGAATTTAAAATGTATTCTCTAGTTTAGTGATGGCGAACCTTTTAGAGACCGAGTGCCCAAACTGCAACCCCAAACCCATTTATCTATCGTCGGGTGCCAGGTGGGTGTGGCCCATTGGGTGGGTGTGGCTCATTGGGTGGGCGTGGCCCATTGGGTGGGTGTGGCTGCGCTGGTAACCGCACACTGGGAGGGACTAAAAAGTTCAATCAATCAATTCCAACTTTGTGAGATCTTTTTTTTCCCCACGAGAAGTTGAAATTGATTGATTGATTGAACCTTTATTTTTTTGTGCACGTCGGCAGAGGCCTAAGGCGAAAATGTTTTATAAAACCCAGCTGAAGGCCTAGGACTGGGGCGATGGCGCAGATGCCCACAGAGAGGGCTCTGTGTGCCACCTGTGGCACGCGTGCCATAGGTTCACCACCACGGGTCTAGTTCTTTGTTGGTCCCATCCAGAGACCTCTGCACTTCTTCAACCCTTAGAGCAAACAGGATGGATTCCTTTGTAAGGGAGTCAACTTATTTTCCAAAGCACCAGAGGGGGCAGGACGAGAAACAATGGTTGGAAACTGACCAAAGAGAGAAGCAACTTGGAGTTAAGGAGAAACTTCCTGACAGTGAGGACAATCAACCAGTGGAACAGCTTTGCCTTCAGACGTTGTGGGTGCTGCAACCCTGGAGGTTTTGAAGAAGAGACTCGACAGCCACTTGTCTGAAATGGTATAGGGTCTCCTGCTTTGAGCAAGGGGGTGGGCTAGAGAGAAGACCTCTGAGGTCCATTCCAACGTTATGATTCTATACTGAATAAGACCTTGAAAGGTTTTATAGAATAGATACAGCCTCTTAAGATGAGTTAGCTCCTCATTAGGGATGATAGGATAGCAATGTTCTGATATTTGAGGGGCTGCCACAAAGAAGAGGGATGGGTCAACTCTCTACATGGGGCTTCCCTTGAAGACCACTCGGCCCCCAGGGGGAGGGCCTTCTCTGTGGGCACCCCGGCTTTATGGAATCAGCTGCTGGTTGAGCTCCGGATGGCACCTGACCTTCGCTCCTTCCGGCGCGGTCTGAAGACCTACCTATTTGAACAAGCCGGCCTGGCCTGATGGGGGATGTGCTGGGGTTTTTATTGGGGATTTTTATATTATTCTACTGTTTTTAGCTCGGGCTCTTATTTAATTCTTTTTTTAATTTTTGTATTCTGTATTTTTATATGTGCCCTGTTCACCGCCCTGAGTCCTTCGGGAGAAGGGCGGTATACAAATATAATAAATATAAATATATAAACTTATTCTCCAAAGCACCAGAAGGCAAGGACAAGAAACAATGGATGGAAACTAATCAAGGAGAGAAGCAACCTGGAACTAAGAAGGAATTTCTTAACAGTGAGAGCAATCAACCAGTGGAACAGCTTGCCTCCAGAAGTGGTGGATGCTCCATCACTGGAGGTTTTGAAGAAGAGGCTGGACAGTCGTTTGTCTGAAATAGTATAGGCTCTCTTACTTAAGCAGTGGGCTGGACTAGAAGACCTCTGGGTTCCCTTCCAGCTCTATTCCGATTGCAAGCATGTTTTGAAAGACAGGATGGTGATGGAGATACCATCGCCCAACAATCAAGACAGAAGCCATTCAAGTCTCACCCCATGCCCATTTATCACGAGCTTAATAGGACCGATGCCGGTATGAAATCTGAACACCATATGGCCACAGAATCTTCCCACATCGATATATTTAGCCATCCAAAGTAAGAACTGCCATTCCATGGGATTTGCTCTGTGGCCAACGCGAAGCAGAGATGCTAAAATCTTCCGTATGCTTCGGTTTTGTCTCCCTGTTGAAATCTCTGCCTTGAAATACGGCCATTGGCTGCCTCTGTAAATAAGTCAATATCCACTGAAGGCACGATTAAGATTATTTATTTATTACGTCTGCTCTTTATGGAGGTATCCCGAAGAAAGTTTATGTCCAAATTAATTTATGTATTACATAAACGAGTAATTAAATTATATCAGTGGTGATGTGCTAAGCTTGCAAACTCAGCATCCCTAGAAGTTATTTTATCAAGGATTTTAATATGCAGAATAATTCAGATCCGGATGAAAATGCAGGCGCTGCTTATCCTGAATATTTGTAGCTCAGGATTGAACTGGGGTGGGGGTGGCATCTTTGATAACTTGGTTGTTTTCTTGCAGACGTTGCGTTACTCAACTAGGTATCACCAATATTGGATGATGAACGGTTAAGGGCACTAGGCATATTTGGCCTAATGAAGAGAAGGTTTAGGGGCTATATGATAGCTTGCTTCCAATACTTGAAGGGCTGTCACAGATAAGAGGGGATCAATCTATTCTTCAAAGCACCTGAGGGCAGAACAAGAAGCCACGGGTGGAGGTTTGTGAGAGGGAGATGAAACAAGGGAGGAATTTCCTGACAATAAGAAAAAATAAGCAATGGAGCTGCTTGCCTCCTGGAGTCATAGGTGCTCCATCACTGGAGGTTTTCAAGAAAAGATTGGACAACCATTTGCTCAAAAGGATATAAGGACTCTTGCCTTGGGCAGAGGGTCAGACTAGAAGACCTTCAAGGCCCCTTCCAGCCCCATGATTCTATGATCAGCACTAGAAGGGAGGTGGGACTGCTTGAAGCCCTGAAGATGTTACCTAGTTGGATGATGGGATGTCTGCAAGAAAGGAACCAAGCTCAGAGAGCACCAAGTACCTCACAAGTGTTGGTGGAATGCATCTGAGTTTTGGCCACGGCAAAACGTGATGCGGCCTTGGTAGAAGATGGTCTTCTTGTTCCTTCAGAAACAGCAACTGTGGGAGGGATCTTGGAGTCCTAGTGGATGATGACTTGACTATGAGCCAGCACTGTGCAGCAGCAACCAAGAAACCTATTATAGTCCTGGGCTGTATAAACAGAGGCATAGAATCAAGATCACATGAAGTAATATTACCGCTTTATAAAGCCCTAGTAAGGCCACACCTGGATGACTGCAGCCAGTTTGGGTCACCACATCACTAAAAAGATGTTGAGAGTTTGGGGGGAAAAATCAGAGAAGAGCAATGAAGATGATCCAAGGCCTGGAGACTAAAACATACGAAGAACGGCTGCAGGACTTGGGTCTGGCTAGTCTAAAGAAAAGAAGAAATAAGGGAGACATGATAGCAGTCATCCAGTATTTGAGGGGCTGCCCCAAAGAAGAGGGGGTCACGTTATTCACCAAAGCACCAGAGGGAAGGATGAGAAACAATGGTTGGAAACTGATCAAGGAGAGAAGCAACCTGGAATTAAGGAGAAACTTCCTGACAGTGACGACAATCAACCAGTGGAACTGCTTGCCTCCAGAAATCATGAGCGCTCCATTACTGGAGGTTTTTAAGAAGAGGCTGGACAGTCACTGGTATAGGTATAGGGAGCTAGACTAGAAGACCTCCAAGGTCCCTTCCAGCTTCTATTCTATTCTATTCTATTCTATTCTATTCTATTCTATTCTATTCTATTCTATTCTATTCTATTCTATTCTATTCTATTCTATTCTATTCTATTCTATTCCATATTTTCTCTATTCTGTTCTATTCTATTCTATATTTTCTCTATTCTGTTCTGTTCTATTCTATTCTATTCTATTCTATTCTATTCTATTCTATTCTATTCTATTCTATTCTATTCTATTCTATTCTATTCCTGTTGCAGAAAACATTAGAGCCATTGGAGTTAATCTTCCAGTTCTGAAATCTTTGAGTCTCCTTTCCTCTCACTTTTTTTCAATCCCCAAATCTCCTATTAATCTTGTTGTTGAATTCCACCAGTTATAAATGCCAAAGTTTGCTGGCACCATTATGTACCTGTTTTTTTTCCCCTCAGCAAACTGCATGATAAAATGGTTGGGTAAACCCTAGAATAAACTTAATCCATTAAATGAGAAACAAACAAAAGCCAAATTAATTCTGCCAAGAACCTAGGGGAAAAAAAAATAAACTACGGTGCTAACCCAAAAATTTATTGCAACTCTGGCCAAATAGAAGTTTTGCCAGAATGGGAAGTTTATTTCATGTTTTCCTTATGTGAAGTGTATAAATCTTTATCAGACACAATTAGTGGTCCTTAGAAAACCTAATACCTGCCTCTCTGTGATAGTCTTCATGGTGAACCATGTTGAATTTGTCTTTTAAATTTTTTCAAAGTGGAAATCACTTAAAGCAACAGAAATTGGTTTCATTGTTTTTATTTTTTATTTTTTTGGAGGGAGCAAAGAACTAATATGTTCTGAATAACTGCATGGAGTAGTCAAACTTTCTTTGGCTATGTGATTGGCAGGCTCCGTGTTTATCAGATTGGCATGTATAGAATTACAGGCGCGCAGTGCAGAATCTCCTATCTGGCACAAATATATTTTTCCCCCAACAGTGAAAAATTCCAGAAAGTGGAAGATAAATTTATCCTGCCTGTAAAGTAAATCAATGCCTATAGAATGAACCAGCCGCTTGTTAAGGAGGGAAAGAAAGCAGGTTGGGGTTTGGGTTTGGGGGGTGGGGGGGGGAAAGGGAGAGAAAAGCAGAAAAAATGGGAAAATGAATCTTTGTGAATAAAACAATTTTGTGGAACTTTGCAAATATTGGCAAGGGGTCTCCCTGGAATAGAACCCTCTGTGCAGAGAAAACACAGGCAAATATTTGAACGCGAAACCATTTGTGGAGGAAGCCATCTCTATAAGCGCTTGCAGCTTTTTCCAGTTAATCATAATTGTATAATTGTCTTCTTCTTAGCCCAGCCAATCGGCACCGAGGTCCTTGGCAAACAAGACGTGGAGATGAATTCCCATTTGCTTAGATGATACAAGGCGGACGTGTGGCCGAGCCAAGGTTTGTGTCATCCATCTGATCCTTGGATCCAGCCCGATTAATTAGGTCCCTTGCCAAAAAAAATGGCAAGAGTCAAACCACCCGGCATGGAGTGTGAACAGCAAGGCTGCCATGTGGGTTGAGATTTTAACAGGGGTCTCTGAGATCCCATGGAACTTGATCCAATCTCCCACTGAGTTGTGGTTCTCCTGCTGTTGGCCCAAGTTACGGCTGAAACCGTGTCCTCTTCTTGCGAAAAATCCCAATTTCACAAAAGGAGTCTGAAAAGCTCAGCTAAATTTCAGCCAGCATTAAAACTCCATGTAGGAAGACGATGTCCGAGGTAACAAAACGGAAATAGAACAGCAGGAGGAAGAACATCGGTTTTTCTTGGAGGTAGCTTAAAAATGGACGGTCCAGAGGGACAGAAAAATGAAAGGAAAGTAGCCTAGCTCCATTACTACTAATTTCGACATGCATCATAACATCACATGCAGAGATAAAAGACGTGGCACTTGTGATGGTGTGACCAGGAACTTCTGCAGATATTACTTAGGAAACAATCTATTTGGCTCTCCTATGTCAGGGCTTTTCAAACAGTGGCACGGGTACCACCTGTGGTACATTGGCACCTGGCAGGTGGTACGCGACCATCCTAGAAAAGTGCTAGCGGGGGAGGGGAATGAGCTGAACCGGTGGCAGCACCGCACAAGCCTGAGCGAGAGACGGCTGGAGCTGCAGGGCTGTCAGGGCTCAGCGGAAGCACCAGGATCAGCGCCAGGCTCCATCCAGAGCTCGGCACTAATCCTGGCACTTCTGCTGAGCCCAGAAGAAGCGCCGATCAGCTGGAATGTTGCAGCATCTCCAGGGTCTTGTGATTTACCTTCAGATGCTTGGCAACTGGTTCATATTTATGACGGTCACAGTGTCCCAGGGTCATGTGAAGTGACCAAACCCTGCTGCAACCACCCAGCAGATGGGGGGGGGAATAAAAACCAAACACCCCCACCCCACCCCCACTGCCAATCTTCAACAGAAATGTTCACGACAATGAAAACCTCAGACAGGAGGAAGAGCGCCGCCGGGCGGGCAGGCAGGTGTCTTGCTCGGCTGTGGCTTTGGTGAACACTTTTTACAGTGCCATTGTAACTTTGAACAGTCAGTAAGCAAACTGTTGTAAGTCGAGGACTACCTGCACTTCATCACTTTTTTTCCTTTTTTTTTGGGTCATCAAGTTTTTGAGACCTTGCTAGGCGACCTAAAAGTGGTACAATGGGTGAAAAGGTTAAAAAGCCCTGGACTAACTTGGAGCATTTGTTAGCTTGAATTTCAAGGCCGAGAAGTTCTAGTTTGGGGGTTCCACCATAAACTTTGCTAGTCGAAGGTCATCTCGCAGTTCCACCTCTACAAGACCATATGTCCCTCGGGAGAAGGGCGGTTTATAAAAACTAATAAATAAATAAATAAATAAATATGACTAGCCACCATTGGTTAGGAAGACCTCAACCTCTATGTCTTGATATTAAACTAAGCCCATTGGTAACCTACCAAGATTCTAGATCAGGGGTCTTCAAATTTGGCCCTTTTATGACTTGTGGACTTCAACTCCCAGAATTCCTCAGCCGGGCATGCCAGCTGAGGAATTCTGGGAGTTGAAGTCCACAAGTCTTAAAAGGGCCAAGTTTGAAGACCCCTGCTCTAGATATTTTTTAAAAAAAAAGAAAGTCTAAATTGATCCAGGTCTATTATTTTGCCTACAAACCACAGTTACGAATATTTTGGCTTGGCTTACCGTTAGTGGCACCACTTGCATCAAAATGGCGAAGCTGGTGAGATGGTTGCACAAGCAGATGGAATAATTGAGGTCACCCCCCTCACGCACACAGCCTTTGTTGGACCAAACACCGCTTCCGTTTCTGCAAAAGATGGACCTACTGTGGTACCTTGGTACTCAATGGCTTTGAAACTCATCGTATCTGATACTCAGCACATTTTGATGTGAACATTTTTCCCCAGTACTCATCGTTTGTTTGTTATTCAGCACACAAGCTAGAACTTGTCGGTGTCGGCTGCTTTGTGTGACTTGCTACATTATTTCTTTTGAGAAAAAAGTTATTTGGTACTCATCATTTTTGGTGCTCCCGGAACCAATTAATGATCAGTACCAAGGTACCCACTGTCCTTTTTTTGTGCCCAAATTATTTATTTAACAATGTTTTTAAGCTGAAAGCTTCTAAAGAAGTGAAACCATAATTAATAATGTGAAACAAATTATGGAGTCGGGCAAGGAGAAGGCAGAGAGGGCTCCATAAAACCACACATCATGCCTCTGATCGCTTCCTATATTGGCTCAATCAGAAACCCCACTCACCCAACCGTATTCCATAATTTTCTGAAAAGAGAAAAAGGACACCATTGCCTGGGTGTTATAATGGGAATGGTGCTGGAAACAAAGATAAAAACCCAGGTTCTAACTTGTCCAGGTTGAGTTTGCATTCAGATGCGCCTGGATTTAGAAAGCTCTGGAGCAGACCAAACAGCAGAGTTGATCATTGACCATTGAGATGAGAAGTGAGATCCAAAAGCTGAGATTTTCTGATTCCCATCCTAGTCTCTTAAAAATTGCACTACCCATCACCAAATGCCTATGGAGATTCTCAGTCATCCAGCTCATAGTTGTGTCAAAGATGCTTTTTTAAGAGGCAACTCCTTAAGTAACACCAGCTGCCTGCCATTAGTGCAGGTTCGCGTCCCACCAGGCTCAAGGTTGACTCAGCCTTCCATCCTTCCGAGGTAGGTAAAATGAGGACCCAGATTGTTGGGGGCAGTTAAGCTGACTTTGTAATAATGCCGCTTGGGGGGTGTATGAAAGCCCTAATAAGCAGGCATATACATAGAATGAAGGCTACTGCTAAGCTTGTAAGCCGCCCTGAGTCTTCGGAGAAGGGCGGGATATAAATGGAAATAAAATAAATAAATAAAATAAAACTGGACTTTCTTGTTTTTCTTTGATGATGTTTCACTTCTTATCCAAGAAGCTTCTTCAGCTCTGACTGGGGAATGGAAGGATTTATACTCCTTGCAGACTGCTGGTCATTTGCATTATTTTAGCGAGTCATTGATGCCACCTGGAGGTTTATCTGTGCTGTCAGGGTCACCTGAGTAGTGAAAATGTATGTGGATCCTTCTTGGAACTGTTGAAAGGACTGTGTTGTAGACTGGAGATAGATAATGTCTCTCAAAACAGAGGGGGAGGGATACGGCATCATCTATATCCAGTCTACAACACAGCCCTTTTCAATAGGTGTGTTGTATAGGTGATGACCTATAAAGCCCTACATGGCTTGGGTCCGGGATATCTGAAGGAACACCTGCTGCCGGCATCAAGTTCCCTTCGTCCAGTGCATTCCCACAGGGAGGGTCTTCTCAGGGTGCCACCGGTAAGAGATTGCCGGCGGACGACACCCAGGGATAGGGCCTTCTCAGTGGGTGCGCCTGCCCTTTGGAACCAGCTGCCCGTGGAGCTTAGGACTGCCCCCGACCTCCGTTCATTCCGCCGGGACCTGAAGACCTGGCTCTTCGAGCTCTCTGGCCCAGGCTGAGGATTAATCTTATTTTAACTGGGGTTTTATTTATACAGGGACAAATATAATTTTTTTAAACTTGTTTTTAACTTTTGTATTTTGGTTTTTAATTACCCTGTAAACCGCCCTGAGTCCTTCGGGAAAGGGCGGTATATAAATGTAATAAAATAAATAAAATAAATAAATAGTTCCAAGAAGGCTCCACACCCATTTGCACCACTCAGGTGACCCTGAGGACAAAGATAAACCTCCAAGTGGCATCAACAACTCGCTAAAAGGATGCAAACGACCAGCTGTCTGCAAGGAGTATCAATCCTTCCATTCCCCACCATCCAGTCAGAGCTGAAGAAGCTTCTGGGATGAGAAGCGAAACGTCTTCAAAGAAAAACAAGAAAGTCCAGTTGCCTCTTGGAAAAGGATCTTTGGGATACCCATCACCAGATCCGCAGGTCATCCCAGCCCCATCTTCTAGGCGTGGGAACATTCCTCGAAGCTACCCATCAGATAAAAATAATGTCCTCTGGTTTGGCAGTCAGGAGCTCAAACTTGTCTCTCCAGCCGCAAATATTGGGCTTCGTAAGATTCAGCCAAAGGATGATAGCTTAAGGGATGGTGCCAGTCCCAAAAATGCCATATGGACGGGCTGCATCACACCAGTATTCCAGTGGTTTTCCCTTTTTGTTTTGCCAGATATGAAGGGGTTTTGGTGTGTGTTTTTTTTTTCAAAACAAAAAAATACTGCTCCCACCAGACTTAAGTTAATAATGACCTAGTCCTCTGTTTTAGCTTTGCTGTCGAGAAGAATTGTGATTTCATTATTTGAATTATTTCATTATTTATTTCATTATTATTTATCTTCTTCCTGTGGAACCAGGAGGCAGGTGGGTGAGCAGGTGACACGGGGTGGGTGCACATCGCAACAAACAAGTTTTATACCAGGATGACACTCACCTGTAATCCAGAAAGGCGCAATAGAGTCTCACTTGATTACTCCGGTTGGTGGCTTGGCTGTACTGGAGGGGCGTCTAGAAAGGAGGAGAAATGGGTTGATGACATGGGCAGGGGGAGGGAAATGCTCTTTTTGTTTGCTTGTACGCTTGCGCTCCCAAAGGAGGTCCACGTCTTTGCGAAAACGGGATGAGATAAACTTCAGATTGGGAGAAAACGATGAGATGGGAGAAAACACATCAAGAGCTTGACTGTTCTAGGCAGAGGCTACTCTGTGCTTCGGTCTTCAAAATCTGGATTTGAAGTCTTTGGTGTATTCTGCTGATATTTTGTTTGCTGAATTATTGTGTCAATCCTTCCTTCCTATTTTCCCTCCCTCCTTCCTTCTCACCCTCTCATTGCCCTTCCTTCCTTCTTCTCATTCCTATCCCTCCTTTCTTTCCTTCCTCCCTCTTCCTTTTCTCCTTCCTTCCTTCCCTTTTTCTTCCTTTCTTCTTCTCATTCCTATCCCTCTTTCCTTTCCTTTCCTCCTTCCTTCCCTCCTTTCCTTCCTTCCTTCTCATTCCCCTCCCTCCCTCCTTTTCTTCTTCCTTCCTTCCCTCCCTCCTTTCCTTCCCTTTTCCTTCCTTCCTTCTTCTCATTCCCATCCCTCCTTCCCCTCCTTCCCTCCCTTCTTCCCTCCCTTCCTTCTTCCTTCCCTTTTTCCTTTCTTCCTTCCTTCTTCTCATTCCTATTCCTTTCCTTCCTTCCTTCCCTCCTTCCTTTCATTCCTTCTTCTTATTCCCCTCCCCCTTCCCCTCCCTCCCTCATTTTCTCCTTCCTTCCTTCCCTTTTCTTTCCTTCCTTCCTTCTTCTCATTCCTATCCCTCCTTTCTTTCCTCCCTCCCTCTTCCTTTTCTCCTTCCTTCCTTCCTTCCCTTTCCTTCCTTTCTTCTTTCTTCTCATTCCTATCCCTCTTTCCTTTCCTTTCCTCCTTCCTTCCCTCCTTTCCTTCCTTCCTTCTCATCCCCCACCCTCCCTCCTTTTCTCCTTCCTTCCTTCCCTCCCTCCCTCCCTTCCCTTTTCCTTCCTTCTTCTCATTCCCATCTCTCCTTCCCTTCCTTCCCTCCCTCCCTCCCTTCTTTCCTCCCTTCCTTCTTCCTTCCCTTTTTCCTTTCTTCCTTCCTTCTTCTCATTCCTATTCCTTTTCCTTCCTTCCTTCCTTCCTTCCTTCCTTCCTTCCTTCTTCTGATTCCCCTCCCTCCCTTCCCCTCCCTACCTCCTTTTCTCCTTCCTTCCTTCCTTCCTTCCTTCCTTCCTTCCTTCCTTCCTTCCTTCCTTCCTTCTTCTGATTCCCATCCCTCCTTCCCTCCCTCCCTCCTTCCTTCCTTCCAACAATCTCTGCCTATGCCAGACCCTTGGGAAGGATTTGAGAGGTGGACAAAAATGCCAAATCCAGACTGAACCTCCGTCTGACTATAATAATTCTTCTACAACCCTCCTAGGAGCCTAGAAATTAAACTCAACAGAGCTCCATATCTCTATGAAGACTCAGACCGAAGAAGATTATAGCAGAAGATTAGCAATAAAAAACTCCGGGTTTCATATTCTCATGGTAGTGATCCAAATCATATTAAATGTCTACTAGGGATGAAAACAATTAGAAGAATTCCTGGAATTAAGAAATCAGGCAGTAATTCTAATCACCAGGGTGGATGTCTGTATATCTTTTGAGCCATTTGGGAGAGGGAAACATACGATAATTACAAGCTTGCATAACTTTTGCCTGCTACATCACTCTTTAATTTAAAAAAAAAAGACTGGGAAGAAAAAAACAACACACAACATGCCAGGATCAGGTGGGGTGGTCTGTTCTTCATTCTGCATCTGAGCAAAATGTTTTTGCAAAGTTACCAGACAGCTGCAATTTCTTTTTTAACCCCTCCAAATAAAAGTTTTTGGCAGGAGCCCAATCTTTCCACATGAAAATTACAAGCACTCCAGTCCAATTTTGCAGCAGGAAAAACATCTCTAACCAATTTAACCCTTGTTGTATTGGAATGCAAAGGCAGGGAACAGAACAGGTGGAAAGATGGCGCACAGGTAAATAAGCAGGACAGATTGCTGCCTTAAAAAGTTCCTGGGAGAAAGTCTACTGCTATTTTGGAATTTAAGGACATGTTCTATAGATACCATTTCAGTTCAGCCTATATATGGAGGGTTGAAATCTTCTAGCCTTCTGCTGAAATGACATTTGGGTCAATGTCACAATCATACACATGCGGACACACGCCCTTTATAGCACTTCGTACTGTATCACAGTTTGGTCCAAGCGTTTGCAACGTGGCTCTTTTGATTTCACGGTTTCACCCAAACTTGAAAACACTACGATTTCCTAGCAACCCTGCGGCCCCACCAACTTTTCCTGCATTGCATCATGAGAATCTAAGACTCAAGATTGTGAGCAAGCCAGCAGACAGACTCAAAAGGGGTTGTTTTAAGGTGGAAAGATCATGACTAATTTTTTTTTAAACTTTGTCTTAAAACAAGGCAACGACCCGGTCCATGAAGCTACAGCATGTCTGTGGCATGTCAGAAACTGGCCGTGCAAACAAGCAAAGCCCCATCTGCTGGATGCAGGCAGCACATGAAACCATGTTCCCCTTCGGTCCACAGAAAAACTTCTCTCCATGGAACCAGTCCCTAATGTCCAAAAGGTTGGGGCCCACTGTCTTCAAAGATGCCACCAAAGTCCTTTTTGATTTTGAGTTACTCTAGATCAGTGTTTCTGAAACACGGGACAGTTGAGACGTGTGGACGTCAATTCCCAGAATTTCCCGTCAGTCTAGCTGAGGCATTCTAGGAGCTGCGGTCGGCACATCTTAAGGTTGCCAAGTTTGAGAAAGATTGATCTAGGGTTAAACAGCTCTCTCTACTCTACCCAGTATAGCTTTATAAACACATCCTCTCCGACAGCCTATACCCAGGTAAGCAGGGATTAACACCAGACAAACAAACAAGCAGGAAACAGTTGTAATCAAGGAACTACCAAGGAGAAAAACCACATCCCAGTTGGTGGATCTGGAGAATTCTGAAAGTCAACACATTTTAAAGTCATCAAGTTTGAGAAATACTAGCCTAGAAACTCTGCATAAATAAATACATCTCACATATAGCTTGTGATAGCAGTGGTCCAATGCAGTATTTGAGGGGCTGCCACAAAGGAGAGGGAGTCAACCTGTCCTCCAAAGCGCCTGAAGGGAGGACAAGAAGCAATGGATGGAAAGTAATCGAGGAGAGAAGCAACCTAGAACTAAGGAGAAATTTCCTGACAGTTGGAACAATTAACCAGTGGAACAATCAGAGGTTGTGGGTGCTCCATCACTGGAGGCTTTTAAGAAGGGGTGGACAGCTGAAATGGTATAGCTCTCCTGCTTCTGCAAGAGATTGGACTGGAAGACTTCCAAGGTCCTTTCTGATAATGATGATGATGATGATGATGATGATGATGATGATAGTAGGAGTGACTTAGCACACTTTAAGATCTTATAAGTTCCAGGTCTAAAGCCATCTAAATTCTGTTCCAATTAGCAAGTTATCAAATCAACTTTCCTAGACTAGCTGGAAAGTTAAGCAGTTCTACCAAGGAGGCATTGCCATCAAAATTAATGGGTTCCTTAGGAGTAGACTGGCATTAAATTGTGCCCCACAGATATGGAACTGGGACAAGAAAAGCTTTATCTTTACAGAACTCTTGCATTAAAAGATTACCAAAGCGTCTTGAAACAATCTGTTTATTTATTTATTTATTTATTTATTTATTTATTTATTTATTTATTTAAATCCCATTTATATCCCGCCCTTCTCCGAAGACTCAGGGCGGCTTATAATTTAAGCACAAACCAATGTGCTTAGCAATAGCCTTCTTTCTATGTATATGCCTGCTTATTAGGGCTTTCGGGCCCCCCCTCAAGTGGCATTATTACAAAGTCAGCTTATTGCCCCCAACAATCTGGGTCCTCATTTTACCTACCTCGGAAGGATGGAAGGCTGAGTCAACCTTAATTGCAGGCAGCTGGTGTTACTTAAGGAGGCATTAGCCCACTGCTCCACCAAGCCTCCTGTTAAGGGTCACAGAGCGATACACAACACTCCAAATTAAAAACATGCCGAGCTTTGAAGGGGAATCTTTTCCCAGCTTTTTGCAAACTTGATCCTTCTAGGCAGTGCCTACAGAGTGCAATGTCTTGCATATTTCTGGGATGAAGTATTGCCCTATTAGTCTCTTGACCTTTCAACACTCAAGCTCCTCTCCTCTGTTTGCTCCGCTAATCCATGGGGAATGGGTGGGAGAGGCAGTCAGGAGAAGACTTGGTGAGGTGGACATGGCGATGAAGGCCAGGAAGCCTTCCAGATGTTGCTTATGGTCTTTACATACTATACTGGGATGTCTCTGTGCCAAGAAACATACAGCCATGTGGAGGCAGAAAAGACTGAAGAATGATAATGGAAGAAGGGGACAATGCTCTGACTTTAACACCAACCCAGTTAGAAGGTATACAAGGCATTATAACCATGGTTGTCAATGCTATATGGTGAAAGACTGCCATGAACTGTGGGAAGGGGGAATGAAATGGGGAATGCTTGGGGAAATGAAAGTAAGTGGTGTATCTCCTCAAGATGCTACCTCAAGGTCACCCAGCTGGAAGAAGGAGGGAGATGCATACCGACCTGCACTTGGACTGACCATTATGAAAACCTCTTGCCTGAACCTGATTGGTTACTCTGGGGTGGGCAATGAGAGAGAGTTAAGGGAAAAGTAGAACTTAAGAGATTTTGGCGCGCGATTCTCAGTTCTGGCTTTGCGATACTGCAATACTCTTGAACTCTAATAACTATACCTTTCTCAACAAATGGAGTCAAAGATCGTTTCTACTTAGAGGTTTAAGTAGTGGCAGGTCCGACACATGGAATACACTGATGGCTTCTCTGTAAACATTTCTACAAACCTGGGCAGCCAAAGAGGATGACTAAAATGGTACCAGAGGTGTAAGCAATATTCTAAAGCTGAATCGCAAGCATGGCAGAACTTTGTGTCTGAAGGATGGGGCCAACCTTCCTGAATGCTAAGAATAGTTACATGGTGGATTCAGAGATCTAGGAAAATGGTGAGTTAGAATAACAGAGTTGGAAGGGACCCTTGGAGGTCCTCTAGCCCAACCCCCTTCCCAGATGTTGGACTTCTCTTCAATTAGAGATGTCCAATGATTGGCTGAATGGTCAACTGTTGACCCCGTGTTCATATGGATGCCTGTATTAACAGAAGTGTGGACTGATTTCAGAAGCTCTTTCCAACTCTGTGAATCCAGAAAATGGCCTGTTGGAATTCTTAATTCCAGAATCAGAAGAATAAGGAAAGGCCTTATAATTAATCCAGCAATAAAAAGACACAGGCAAACAAATCCAAAGCATCATGAAGGGCAGCATGGACTGGGATTATTCAATCGTTGAGGTGTAAACAGGTAAAACTGCCAACCTGTCCTGAATCCATAAAATGCAGGGGCCAGATCTGACCTCCTGACCGCCTTGAAGAGCTTAAGGTGGGAGCAAGGCCAACAGCCCTAATAAAAGTGTGTGACCTGATAGTAGTTTTGTAAATGGGTAGCCGAAGAGGCACTTCCATTTCTCTGCTCTTGCCAGCTTCATAAATCAGAAAGGAAGTCAACTAAGCAAAAAGGTGCATGGCCATTTCCCAAGCCAACACAACTTGAAGTCATTTAAAGCCCATCTATCAATGTAGTTCCTGAAAGCTTTTATGCTCCTTATTGATCTCAACCATCCTGACCTCTCAGGCAAGAGAGAAAATAGAAAGCGGAACTAAAATTTAGAGAGAAAGTTATTTTTGCCGGCCTCTCAAGAGATGTGCATCTCAACATCTGCCCGGAGAAAGCAGAGGTGTCCATTAGAAGCAATGGGGATGTCCCATGTGTCATTGTCTCATGAGGTTTTGTGGGGTGACATCATGGCACATATGACATCACTTTCTCCACCCCACAGGAGATGCTCATGACATGAGTAACTTAGAGTCATTCCTATATTAAGAGATTCACAGACTACCATCCAAACAGCATGTTCCATCCAGTTCCTGAATGTTCAGACTTTACACCCTGTCCCAGTTGCTATCAGTGCAAGGAACCAGGAGCATCCATTGAGCTCAAAGCACAGAAGATATTATTACTGTTACCTCTGCACAAGTATCTAGTCAAATCATTATCAAAACTAAATTGACACTAGATAAGGGTTAATGTAATTCACGGGGAGCTGGGCTTGGGCATCTTTTGGCAACACAATGATTCCAGACTGATGACACATTTAACTCTGCCTTCTAGTCTGCTTTTCTCCTACACCTGCTTTGCCCTGATAATTTAGCACAATTCCTGAATGAATTCCTTTTCTAGATTTCCACATGACCCAGGATGCCAAATTAATCAAATACCTTTGGGTTCTGAATCCATGAAGACACATAGACAAATAAAAAGAACCAAGCACGGTCAGCATGATGTTCACGCAAGATCTGGGTCCCTGCCTTTTGAAACAGCTTCCCCACCCCCACCCCTCAAGATTTCGTTGGCCCCAACCCTGCCTGTCTTTTGAAAGACATTAAAAACCTGGCTCTTTGCCCAGACACATCAGAAAGGGGCAATGCACTGTTCCCGGCACTTCGTTGTCGTGTTTTTATTATTTGTTGCTCAGGTTCTTGTAATATGACTTTTGTTGTTGTTTATCGAGAATACACCTCGCCCGGGGTTCATGTGCCAAGCAGGCAGCTCGATAAATCGGAGGAAATAAATAAACTAAATTCAATTAGGCTTCACCCTAACGCACGGCTCAGTAGAGCTATAAGTTTGGCCCTGTGCCAACGTTGGCTGGCAGAGGTCTTGGTTGATGAAAAGTGATTAGAATGGCCTATGCTTCTCTTTGGTCACCCGGTACACAAACAGCCATGTTGTCTAAGTCATGGTAAATGCACATCATGCAGTTGTAGCAAGGAGCTTTTGAAGTTGGTCTGCATTTAATACGATCCATTCTTCTCTTCTCTTTTTTTCTTTTAGCATCTCTACCTCTCACTCTCCATAATCCCAGCTTCTTCAAGCTAACTTAAATGCAGGGTGTGGTTGACCCATGGCTGGGCACACCAAGATTTAAATGCAGCTTCTGCTTTCCACCACCATTAGCTGCTAACACATGTCACGCTCGGTTTTTTGAAGTGGTTTCCCGAGATGGAAGCTAGGACAATTTTGTGGTCTGCAGCCAAGTTTAAAATATCCAAAAAGGGATGGTTGGTGAGACGAACGTCAACAATCAAAGCTGTGGATACTTCAGAAAAGCAGTAAATTTCTCCTCCTCGTTTTCATTGTGAATTAGTATGGATTTCAGTGACAACCCTTTTTGCTACAAACCGTTTTCCACAAACCACACACCCCCTCCTCATCCTCCTCATTCTTGTTTAAAATTTCCAGTATCTTTTAGAACATAGAATAACAGAGTTGAAAGGGTCCTTGGAGGGCTTCTAGTCCAATCCAGGGCTCAAACAGGAAACCCTACACCATTTCAGATGAAAGATTGTCCAGTCTCTTTTGGAAAACGTCCAGTGTTGGAGCATTCACAAATTCTGGAGGCAGGTTGTTCCACTGGCTAATTATTCTCACTGTCAGGAAATTTCTCCTTAGTTCTAGGTTGCTTCTCTCATTGATGAGTTTCCATCCGTTGCTTCTTGTCCTGCCTTCAGGTGCTTTGGAGAATAGCTTGACTCCTTCTTCTTTGGGGCAGCCCCTGAGATACTGGAACACTGCTATCATGTCACCCCTCATCCTCCTTTTCATTAAACTAGACATTCCTTATATGTTTTAGCCTCTGGTTCCCTGATCATCGTTTTTTGCTCTTCTCTGCACTCTTTCTAGAGTCTTCACATCTTTTTTATAGTGTGGTGATCAAAACATTGCCCTGTTCACCGCCCTGAGTCCTTCGGGAGAAGGGCGGTATACAAATAAAATTAATAAAATAAATAAATAAAGAATAAAACTGGATGCACTATTCTGCTTCTATGAATTAGAGACTTGGGGGCTGGAACGGACGGTTTGTTTGCTTATCTGTTTTGGTAATTCCTCCAAAGTTTAGAGATAAAGTAGGGGCAGACCAGAAAACCGCCGACCTCACACTTATTTCTATGCATATGGGTTGCACAGTTATTACAAAATGAAAATAATACATAGCTGAAGGTCAACATTTTTCCTGTAAATATGCCCATCTGCTGGTGGGAAGGATTGCTAAGGTGAGCTGTTTAATTAGAGTTTGTTGAATGAACCATAATGAGCTCTTTGAAGAACAGGCTACTTGAATACATAAGCCACCATCTTTGAACCTAGGGTCACACACAAGAGGCTAAGATTTAGAATTAATATTTATGAACTCGTGTGTGTGTGTGTGTGTGTGTGTGTGTGTGTGTGTGTGTGTGCGTGCTAAGAAAAAAAGGATGAAAAAGTCAGGAAGAGAATACAGAAGAAGGACCAAAACAAGAGAACGATTTGCATAGTGGAAAGAAATATTTTTAGGAAGACGTTTTGCTCTGAAGTAACCCCAAACTCACAAACTGCTTAGATAGATAGGTAAAGGATAGATAAATAGATGATAGATGATAGATAGATAGATAGATAGATAGATAGATAGATAGATAGATAGATAGATGGATGGATGGATGGATGGATGGATGGATGGATGGATGGATAGATAGATAGATAGATAGATAGATAGATAGATAGATAGATAGATAGATAGATAGATAGATAGATAGATGAGAGAGAGAGAGAGAGAGAGAGAGAGAGAGAGAGAGAGAGAGAACACCTTTATTGACATTTTTTATTGTGGGCACATTGGCACATATTAAAAATGAAATGTTGTTGCTTGCTCTCAAAAGTGTGCACATACATAACACACATATAGACATGCTATATACAAAATAGGTATAAACCTACAATACATTCTTACATATGAATAACATATACATATTAATCACTGTCCATCTTGAATACGTAGTGGAAAGGGGAAGCTTGAGAGTTAAGAAATTGAGTCAACTGAGTCAATAGGGACATATAAATATCAGAAACACTGAACATATTTGGGCTGCCAAGATTCAGATGATATGGTAGCAAAAAAAATGGGACAGAAGGCAATGCCCCCTCATTGTATTTTAGGGCTGAATGTCCGGATCCTTGCACCCCCAATCTGATACCTCCAGGTTAATTTTATTTATTTATTTATTTTAATTCCATTTATATCTCGCCCTTCTCCGAAGACTCAGGGCGGCTTACAAGCTTAGCAGTAATTGAGTCAGTCAACTAAATCCAGCTGGTCAAAAATAAATTTCAAAAAGACGGCATTGTGCAAAGGGTTTAATAACTCCAAGGTCCAAGTTGGGGGCCTGATGAGGCCTTCTAATGCACTTCATTGTCCTGTTACCCTGAATGTAGTTGGTCTTTTGTAAACTACCTAACTGTGAGTTTGGAAATGAGCTAAGAGGAAAAGTGCAAAGAATAACAACTAAGGTGAATAAAGGCCTGGAGACTAAAACATATGAAGAACGGCTGCAGGACTTGGGTTTGGCCATGACAGCAGTCTTCCAGTATTTGAGAGGCTGTCACAAAGAAGATGGGGGTCAAATTATTTTCCAAAGCACCAGAGGGCAGGACAAGAAACAATGGTTGGAAACTGATCAAAGAGAGAAGCAACCTGGAATTAAGGAGAAACTTCCTAAAAGCGAGGACAATTAACCAGTGGAACTGCTTGCCTCCAGAAGGAGTCGGTGCTTCATCAATGGAGGTTTTGAAGAAGAGACTGGACAGCCACTTATCTGAAATGGTATAGGGTCTCCTGCTTGCGCAGAGGGTTGGACTAGAAGACCTCCAGGGTCCCTTCCAACTCCGTTCTGAATTTTAATTTAAGAAGGGGAACTGTCTGACTGAGCAGCTGCCTAGGTTCAATCCGGGATGGTTGACATCATCAAGAAATCTCAAGCTTTTCTGATGCAGGAGAAAACCAGAACTTTGCATCCAGATTTATCCCAGAGAAGATCGGTAACAAATGAGATTCAAGGTTTGCACGCCACCCTGGAGACCGTAAAGGTCAGCAGACTTTGGAAGAATTGCAATGCGCATCATGGAAAAAGAAGAAGTCATAAATTCTCCATCGGTGAAAGTGTTGGGTGTCTCTTTGTCAGAAGAAAACACCGACAAATCGGAGCAAGTTCAGGGGAAGCTGAGGGAAGGAAGATGATTGAGGGCTTGTCATAAGCATCAAGTTCAATAAACCTGGCTTGAAGACAAGATGACCCAGCGAGGAAAGGAGGAAAGGAGAGACATATTTCAACAGAGGGTCACGAAAGAAAGGGAAAATGCAGACGGCGCCCGTGAAAAACAGCTCAGAGGGACACCAGAAGAACGAAGAGAAAGGCCCTGGAGAAGCAGCTCTTCTCTCTGGTTTGGTTTGTTTTGGGGGGAAGGAAAGGAGGGGAGGTCACGGGACATTTGAAATGCCTGCCCCCGGAAAATCTCTCCCTAGAGGGAAGGATCCCCTGTTTTCAAGTTGAGGGTCACACTTGGCCCCTGGAGGCCACACGCCACAAAACAACACCTAGGATGATGACAAAACTTATGGTTGTTTTGATTTCTTGCTATAGTTAACTGAAATCAAAGGTAGGCCAGAAGATCTTTCTCTACTCATGCACTGGCTTACTTCCCTATTCCTTAGCTCTGATGATGTTACCTACAGTAGTTGGGTCATGAAATGTTGGCAAGAAAACCACCAAGCTCAGAGAGCACCAAGGACCCCACAGTCCTCCTCCTCCTCCTCCTCCTCCTCCTCCTCCTCCTCCCAACCCCACTCCCTTCTAGCACTGATGATGTTACCTAGTTGGGTAATGAAGCATCTGCAAGAAAACTGCCAAGTTCAGAGGGTACCAAGGACCCCACATTCCTCCTCCTCCTCCTCCTCCTCTCCATACATCTCCATCTCTTCTAGCACTGATGCTGCTTATAGTTGGGTCATGAAATGACTGCAAGAAAACAACCAAACTCAGAGGGCACCAAGGATCCCACAGTCCTCCTCCTCCTCCTCCTCCTCCTCCTCCTCCTCCTCCTCCTCCTCCTCCTCCTCCTCCCAACTCCACTCCCTTCTAGCACAGATGATGTTACCTAGTTGGTAATGAAATATCGGCAAGAAAACCGCCAAGCTCAGAGAGCATCAATGATTCCAGAGTTCAACCCTCAACTAGAAAAATTCTAATCTATTGGTCCTTACTTTCCTTTCAGACATGTTAAAAATGGAAACTTTGGGGTGCTCTTTGTGAGCCACAGTCAAGGTTTTTAGGAGCCCTGTGTAGCCCTCGGCTCTTGAGGTTTTATATCTCTTTACAAAGCTCTGATCTTTTAAACGAATCACAGTTGCCTGAGTTCGTGCAACCATTCAAATTTCAATGACTCGACTTAGATTACACGCTTAGACCAATAAGCCACAGGAATGGTTTAGCTTTTCAGTCATGGCCCGGGAACCCAGTGTTTCACGAATCGTAATCTTGATCTGATTTTATGCAAAAGGTAAGTCTTGAGCCCATAAAAGGCGCAGGACAGAAGTTGTTTGGTGGCATAACAATGGTCGCATTCACACAACCACGATAAAACCGAGCCAGGGGAAGAACTTGAGGTTGCATTTGCTCCACCTTTAAAGCTTGCTAAGCTCCATCTTTTCCTTCTATCTCTGGCGACTGGCGTGTGTTCTTTCTTCCCTTTTATCTCCTAAAATATTCTGTGGCAGTTCAATCTGTATTGTGCTGTGTTTTTATTTTCCAACGCACAGGGACATCGTGTGTCCGATCAACAATTGAGGTTCTTACAGTCTGATCCAAGGAATAATTTATTTGCTTTAGACCGCATCGGATTTTGCACAGCATGTACTGATCCCTGGAGCATCGAAAAGGCCATTCCGGTCTAAAATTATGGTGGTCTGCAATAACTCCAAACCCCCCAAATTTTTCTCACTGGGGATTCAAGAAACCTTTCTTAAATAAACATACTTCCACCCCCACCACCCCCTTCCCTTCTCAAATGAGCTCATTGCAAAGACTTGTGGGTGGAGGGGCGTGGGGTTATTTGAAAAACAGGCTGGAGGTTGTATTCCGATGTACTATGGAGATGCTGATATGACCTCTAGCAGAGAAACAGGGTTGGAAGGGACCTTGGAGGTCATCTAGCCCAACCCCCTACTCAGGCAGAAGACAATCATAATAATAACCATCCTGCTTGGAGCTGTCTATATTCTTACTGGCTGCCTCAATTGTTGGGTTAGGACGCTGAGCTTGTCGATCAGAAGGTCGGCAGTTTGATGGGTCGAATCGCGAGTGCCGCGTAACAGAGTGAGCGCCTGTTACTCGTCCCAGCTTCTGCCAACCTAGCAGTTCGAAAGCACGTAAAAATGCAAGTAGAAAAATAGGGACCACTACGGTGGGAAGGTAACAGCGTTCCATGCGCCTTTGGCGTCCAGTCATGCTGGCCACATGACCACGGAGACGTCCTCGGACAAGCGCCGGCTCTTTGGCTTTGAAACGGAGATGAGCACCGGCCCCTAGAGTCGGAAACGACTAGCACACATGTGCGGGGGAACCTTTACCTTTTTACCTTGGAGCTGTCTATATTCTTACTGGCTGCCTCAATTGTTGGCTACTTCCCCATCCGTTCACTCTGTGATTTGCAATGGAACATAGAATAGTAAAGCCTTGGCTTGGGTCCGGGATATTTGAGGGAACACCTGCTGCCAGCATCAAGTTCCCTTCGTCCAGTGCGCTCGCACAGGGAGGGTCTTCTCAGGGTGCCGGCGGTAAAAGATTGCCGGCGGATAACACCCAGGGGGAGGGCCTTCTCTGTGGGTGCGCCTGCCCTCTGGAACCAGCTGCCTGCGGAGCTTAGGACTGCCCCCGACCTTCATTCTTTTCGCCGGGACCTGAAGACCTGGCTCTTTGAGCTCTCCGGCCCAGGCTGAGAATTTTTAACTGGGGTTTTTTATATTTTTTAGGGATGATTTAATCTTTTTTAATTGTTTTTAACTTTTGTATAGGTTTGGTTTTAAATACCCTATAAACCGCCCTGAGTCCTTCGGGAAAGGGCGGTATATAAATCTAATAAAATAAATAAAATAAAATAAATAAAGAAGTAGGATTGGAAGGGTCCGTGGAGGTCTTCTAGTCTAACCTCTTACTCTTCTTAAAAACCTTCAGTGATGGAGCACCCACAATTTCTGGGGGCAAGCCGTTCCACTGGTTGATGGGTCTAACTGAAATTTCTCCTTAGTTCTAGGCTGCTTCTCTCCTTGATTAGTTCTCGTCCTGCCTTCAGGTGCTTGGAGGATAGGCTGACCATCTCTTCTTTGTGTCAGCCCCTCAAAGACTGGAATGCTGTTATCTTGTCAGCCCTAGCCCTTCTTTTCATTAGACTAAACACACACACACACACACACACACACACACACACACACAAAATACAGTCTCCAATTTGGTGGGCTCTTATGAAGATCTTAAAGAAAATGACTTGCAGAGCAAAATGAGAGCCAAAGAGAGCAAATATAAATGCACCCTTTGGAACACAAGACACAACTCTTGGAGAGGTTGTGCTATCCGGGAGGCTGTACAATGCTACAGATGTGTTCCGCGTTATAAACAAAAGAACACATTGCCCCGGGAGCCTATCTCCTAATGCCAGAATCTGGTGGCCTTCCACACTGCTGGGCCCCAAGACGTATTTGGCATAATACATAGCTTAATCTTTTCAACCACCTGCTTCCTCAACCCGCTTCCCCCTCTAATCCCTGATCCCTCAAACATTTGGGTGAGACCTGAGCTTTCCTGCCCTTGGGTTGGAAGAAAAAAAGAAATATGTCCTCCTTCCCCCCCCCCCACTCAACACACACACACACACACACAACCTGAACAATTTACAGATGGGTTTTCCTCATTGCTGCCCATGGGGAAAATAATCACTGTTGTTTTGCAAAGGCTTTCCAGCTGCAGCTGTTTCAGTTTAAGGGGGAAGCAGACCAACAGATGATGGATACCTTGGTGCACTTGGAAAAACTCTCCACTTTGGAGAGAGGGGTGAGGATTAGGGAAGGGTTTCAAATGTTTGATGCCTGCAAAGTCTCCGTTAGAGAGGGGAGAGCAAGCCCAAGGCCACCTTTCCGTTGACCCTTTGGGAAAGGCTTTGCTTAGAATGCTCACAATTCTAACGGAGGACATCTTCATTGCACCGATGGTCCAACCTGCACCCCATGGTGGGAGTTTGGGAAGATAGAGCTGATGGGGTTTGGGCTGAGAATGGTGTCTAGGCCTAGGACAAGTAAATACGGAGAGGGGAAAGTGCAGTGGTGTCCACTGAGAAAGGTAAAAAAAAATCAAGATGGAGACCACCACCTTGACATCAAAGCTCCACCATTTTTACGTGCATTCTGATAGCTGCAAAAAAAAAGGACCAGGATTTTTAATGCATGGAAACTGTGATCATTTTGACCCCTTTAAAGACACCGCTGGAAAGGTGAGGCTAACAGGTTGGGGGAACCTGGCATCCCTTTGATTCTCCGTTGAAGATGACCAGGCTAAAGTTGATGAAGGTGCATTTCCAGCAACAGTCTATTTGAGACCTTTTGAAGCAAAGGTAGATCTAACAATGGGGGAAAAAAAGACAATCTTGAATGGTAAAAGGTAAAGGTAAAGGTTCCCCTGCACGTGCGTGCTAGTCGTTTCCAGCTCTAGGGGCCGGTGCTCATCTCTGTTTCAAAGCCGAAGAGCCAGCGCTTGTCCGAGGATGTCTCCGTGGTCATGTGGCCGGCATGACTAGACGCCAAAGGCGCATGGAACGCTCTTACCTTCCCACCGTAGTGGTCCCTATTTTTCTAATTGCATTTTTACGTGCTTTCGAACTGCTAGGTTGGCAGAAGCTGGGATGAGTAACAGGCGCTCACTCTGCTACGCGGCACTTGGGATTCGACCTGCCAAACTGCCGACCTTCTGATCGACAAGCTCAGCGTCCTAACCCACTGAGCCACCGCGTCCCTTAATCTTGAATGGGGTGGGGGATAATCTGAAGAGGAAAGAAAGACTTGGGTTTGACTAGTCTAATGAAAAGAAGAAATAGGTGAGACATCATAGCAGTATTCCAGTATTTGAGGAGCTGCCAGCAAGAAGAGGGGGCCAGGTTATTCTCCAAAGCACCAGAGGGCAGGACGAGAAACAATGGTTGGAAACTGATCAAAGAGAGAAGCAATCTGGAATTAAGGAGAAACATCCTGACAGTGAAGACAATTAACCAGTCGAACAGTTTGCCTCCAGAAATCAAGGACACCCCAGCACTGGAGGTTTTTAAGAAGAGGCTAGACAGTCACAGGGACGCGGTGGCTCAGTGGGTTAGGACGCTGAGCTTGTCGATCAGAAGGTCAGCAGTTTGGTGGGTCGAATCCCGAGTGCCGCGTAGCAGAGTGAGCGCCTGTTACGCGTCCCAGCTTCTGCCAACCTAGCACTTCGAAAGCACGTAAAAATGCAAGTAGAAAAATAGGGACCGCTACGGGTGGAAGGTCACAGCGTTCCGTGCGCCTTTGGCGTCTAGTCATGCCGGCCACATGACCACGGAGACGTCCTCGGACAAGCGCTGGCTCTTCGGCTTTGAAATGGAGATGAGCACCGTCCCCTAGAGTCGGAAACGACTAGCACGCATGTGCGGGGGAACCTTTACCTTACCTTTAGATAGTCACTTGTCTGAGATGGTATGGGTCCTCCTGATTGAGCAGGGGGCTGGACTGGAAGACCTCCAAAATCTCTTCCAGCTCTATTCTATTCTAATTGTCAGAAAGAGCACTCTTGCAATTTGCTTCTGATCTATGCAATTCTGAGCAAAAACAAATGGCCCGGATTTGATTTAGGTGACGCTGCCATCTGCTCTGAAGATGCTCATCCTCCTCTATTGCAGTGAATGTTCACAGCTGGAAGCCTTGCAGTTGCCTTCACACAACAGCACTTAATTGAGCCCCTAAATCATCCTGGCCTGCTAGATCCAATCATAGGCTAACCAAATGGGCTGAGTTGACACCAGAGGTTAAATAAATTAGAGAAGAAAAAGTAGCTGGTTTGGGGGAACCACACACCTTATCTCCGTATGCACCTTGTGGGAATAATATAGACGTTGTGTTGCAAGGCTAAGTACAATTGCAGAGAAAAGGGAGAAATCCTACATTCTAGACCAGGGGTGTCAAACCGGTGGCCCATGGGCTGGATGCATCATGTGCAGGCCATGCCTGCTCCGGCTCCCCAAAGGCAAAAAACGTGATGATACGTCACGTGACGCAATCAAGTTTGACACCGTGTTCTAGATCAATGTACATAAAATGGATAAAACCCTGACTTATTTTACAGGTTATGGGTGGTCTTCAACTTATAACCTTAGTGGCGGCACTGAAAAAAAAAGTGACTTATCATCAATCCTTGCATCCTTATGACCCCCTCCCCCCATGATCACATCATCAAAATATGAGCATTTGCCAACTGCAATGTATTTATGACAGTTGAAGCATCCCAGGGTCCTGTGATCACCATTTGCAACCATCCCAGCTGGCTTCTTACAAGCAAAGGCAATGGGGGAAGCAAGATTCGATTAATGACTGCTTATTTTACTAAACTGTGACCAAAAAGGGCTTAAACTCAGGCATGACTCACTAAACTAGAGGCTAAAACATATGAAAAAACAGTTGCAGGAACTGGGCCTGGCTAGTCTAGTGAAGACTATTCTATTCTATTCTATTCTATTCTATTCTATTCTATTCTATTCTATTCTATTCTATTCTATTCCTATTCCTATTCCTATTCCTATTCTATTCTATTCTATTTCTATTTCTATTCTATTCTATTCTATTCTATTCCTATTCTATTCTATTCTATTCTATTCTATTCTATTCTATTCTATTCTATTATTCTATTCTATTCTATTCTATTCTATTCTATTCTATTCTATTCTATTCTACAATTATTCTATTCTATTCTATTCTATTCTATTCTATTCTATTCTATTCCTATTCTATTCCTATTCCTATTCTATTCTATTCTATTCTATTCTATTCTATTCTATTCTATTCTATTCTATTCTATTCTATTCTATTCTATTCTATTCCTATTCCTATTCCTATTCTATTCTATTCTATTCTATTCTATTCTATTCTATTCTATTCTATTTCTATTTCTATTTCTATTCTATTCTATTCTATTCTATTCTATTCTATTCTATTCTATTCTATTCTATTCTATTCTATTCTATTCTATTTCTATTCTATTCTATTCTATTCTATTCTATTATTCTATTCTATTCTATTCTATTCTATTCTATTCTATTCTATTCTATTCTATTCTATTCTATTCTATTCTACAATCATTCTATTCTATTCTATTCTATTCTATTCTATTCTATTCTATTCTATTCTATTCTATTCTATTCTATTCTATTCTATTCTATTCTATTCTATTCTATTTTACCAACCGCCTTGCTCAACAACAGAAATTCTGGCCCAAACTTGCAGCTGTAAGTTGAGGACTTCCCGTATGCTTCCTTGCATGATGGCATTCTGCTAAGACCAAGGTAACCAAGACTTTTTGGGTAAAGATCTCAAGAGAGCTCAAGACTCTGCTAAAAGTCTTGTTTTAGCTCTCTTGAGATCTTCATTCAAAAAGTCGTGGTCACCTTCATCTATATTTGGAAAGGTTTCGGAGTGAAAATATAAAATCCATATTGGCATCTTGAAAGTATCATTTAACTGCCCATACAGTCTGAAGGTTTGCCCCGAGGCACCAAGAGCTTTAGGAGAGTTATAAAAAGTTCCTGGAACTGCAACATATTATCATAGCAGTATAAAATAAATCAGTGATCTGTATGTCAGCTATAAGCCAGCCAGGAACCTGGCAAACAAAAGACAGGGGAGAATGCTAGGATAATTCTAACAACTTCTTCTGCATCTTATCAATGTCTCCACCACTGGTGGCCTGGATTTCATACTAACAACTTATTTTCAGGACTCATGAGACACAGGTTTTATCTGCAGATGCTTAGTGAATTTGTTCGTTTCCACCAATAGATATGGATTTTTGGAAAATTAACTGGGTCATTGAATCCCATTGCCTTGGTTAAAACCCTATTTGCTTCCCTCAACCTCAAGAGAGATGCTCCTTAGGGGTGGCATGCATTCCAATCTCCAAATTTCAAATGTCCCCAGTGACCCACCAAGGCTGCAGATTCCAACCATCTCAGATCTTGAATGCACTTGCAGTAAGGCAGTTCTTCTAGTGAGAATGTTGCTCCTGTCATATATACTTCCCATACGAAATATAGATTACATCAAGCTAGACACTTTTTAGATAAACTGCACCAGACTTGCTATGCCATCCTGATAATGTCCAGAATGAAATATCTCCCTCTTCCGATCATCCAAGACAGAATGAATCTGAACCAGACTACAGATAGGACCCAATAGCCAATTTCTGCATTTACTACTTGAAGGCTTGGTAAAGGTAAAGGTAAAGGTTCCCCTGCACAGGCGTGCTAGTCGTTTCCGACTCTAGGGGCCGGTGCTCATCTCTGTTTCAAAGCCGAAGAGCCAGCGCTTGTCCGAGGACGTCTCCGTGGTCATGTGGCCGGCATGACTAGATGCCAAAGGCGCACGGAACGCTGTTACCTTCCCACCGGAGTGGTCCCTATTTTTCTGCTTGCATTTTTACGTGCTTTCGAACTGCTAGGTTGGCAGAAGCTGGGACACGTAACAGGCGCTCACTCTGCTACGCGGCACTTGGGATTCGACCCGCCAAACTGCCGACCTTCTGATCGACGAGCTCAGCGTCCTAACCCACTGAGCCACCGCGTCCCTTAAGAAGGCTTGGTAGGAAACATCAATTAAATTGAGTTGAAAGGACATATTTGATGGGAATGTAATTCCTCTAAAGATCATTGATGGAGTTTGGCATTATTTAGCATTAGGCTGGAGTGATCCAGCAGTTGTCAGAGATTCTGGGCCTTTTGTAAAGTTTCAAGAAGCAGCTTCAAATTCATGGTGGCATCTGCGTCAGGATAGAATAATAGAATAATAAAGTTGGAAAAGACCTTGGAGGCTTGTGGTCTATTCCTCAGCTCAAGCAGGAGACCCTAGACCAGGGGTAAGCAACCTTGGCTCTTTCATGACTCATGGACTTCAACTCCCAGAATTCCTGAGCCAGCTATGCTGAGCAGAAAGGGAGAGCTTTCCAACCTGAGCCATGCTGGTTCAGGAATTCTGGGAGTTGAAGTCCACGACTCATAAAAGAGCCAAGGTTGCCTACCCATGCCCTAGACCAGGGGTAGGCAACCTCGGCTCTTTTATGACTCATGGACTTCAACTCCCAGAATTCCTGAGTCAACATAGCTGACTCAGGAATTCTGGGAGTTGAAGTCCATGAGTCATAAAAGAGCCGAGGTTGCCTACCCCTACCCTAGACCATTTCAGACAAAGGGCTGTCCAGTCTCTTCTTAAAAGCCTCCAATGATGGAGCAGCCACAACTTCAGAAGGCAAGTTGATTCATTGTTCTCCCTGTTAGGAAATGTCTCTCTCAGTTCTCTTCTTGATTAGTTTCCATCCCTTGTTTCTTGTCTTGCCTTCTGGTGCTTTGTAGAATTAGGTTGTCCCCCTCCTCTCTGTGACAGCCCCTCAAATGTTGGAAGGCTGCTATCATGTCTGCCCTGGTCCTTCTTTCCACTAGACTAGCCATGCCCAGTTCCTGCAACTGTTCTTCATATGTTTTAGCCTCTAGTCCCACAATCATCTTTGTTGCTCTTCTCTGCAGTCTTTCTAGAGTCTCTACATCTTTTTTTGTATCGTGGTGACCAAAACTGGATGCGGTATTCCAAGTGCAGTCTTACTATATGAATGATAAAATTACTCAGGGATGGAAGTAAGAAAACCACACAGAGAAAACTGTGCAAAGACTGCCTCAAATTCTTGGCTATTGATTGGCTTTGTCCTTCAAGCCTTTTGGCGTATTTAAGAAGCTTGCTTTGTTTGAAGAATCTCATGTAAGTTGTTCTGATGGATGAAATCGTCTCAAGAACAAGCCATAACCAGGCCCAGAGTCTCAATGGTTATCATTCCAGGTTGGACAAAGGAAAGTGCTTTTTCACAGCTAGCAACTGTGTCTAAGGGTTGGTGGTGGTGGAAACATCAAGGCCTATTCAAACATGATCTGTTTGCGATTCTGCAATTTTCCCATAACCTTTTCAAGTGAACATATAAGTATTTGCAGTGCAGGCTGTGAAAAGTTTTTTGAAGGACCCTTCAGTTTCACACAAAAGGACACTGGAGTACACTTTCCACACATTTCTGCAAAGAACTGAACAGGTTTCTGCTCGCACAGCCAAATAGGCCATCTAATATGAGATCAGGCTGTTAGCAGAATAAGGAGCAGACTGGAACTGTTATGACACACACACACACCACAACCTTCCCCAAATTGCTTCTAACTCTTTAGATGGAGTGAGTCAAGGGGAGAAAGAGATAGAAACATTGTTTATTCAAAACCGAAGTTGAATTTGATACTCAGCAGTGGCTGGAATTCTTCCATGATGGCTTCTTGGCTTTTTGTGCATTAAATTGTTGATCAGAAGTTCTTGGACACTGGGATACCACTTTACCTAGTTTCAGGTTGGTCTTCTAGTCCAGCCCCCCGCTTAAGCAGGAGAACCTACACCATCTCAGACAAGTGATTGTCTAGTCTTTTCTTAAAGATCTCCAGTGATGTAGCGCCCATGATTTCTGGAGGGAAAGTTGTTCCACTGGTTTATTGTCCTCACTGTTAGGAAGTTCCTCCTTAATTCCAGGTTGCTTCTCTCTTTGATCATCTGCCAACCATTGTTTCTCGTCCTTCCCTCTGGTGAACAACCTGGCCCCCTCTGCCTTGTGGCAGCCCCTCAGGTACTGGAACACTGCTATCATTTATCCCCTCTTTCTTCTTTTCTTTAGACTAGCCAAACCCAAGTCCCGCAGTTGTCCTTCATATGTTTTAGCCTCCAGGCCTCTGATCATCTTAGATGCTCTTCTCTGAACTGCTCCATTTGACTTTATCCGGTCAGAGTGATTTTCTGTCCATGTATTTTTTTTTTACAGAATTGGTCAAAATCAGCCATGGCTTGGTGCTTTGTTAGAGGCAGAAGACTTTGCTGTTCTGTAGTTCACAAAACTGTGCTTGCTATCATACTAAATACAGTTGCCCGGGTCCGGCTGACATATACCCATCCTTAAATGCAATTTCATCATGCTATATTCCTGATTTTCTGCAACCGGGATGCTTATTGTCCAAAACTGGCAGGCTTCACACGAGCAATAAATCACAACCACTTAATCCTTAATTCAAGAGCTGGCTTGACTGGAGAGAAGAGTCACAGACACCATTAGGCTAGCTTAGACTTCAAGAAGGATCCATTACCTAATCTTGAACAAAGGAAACACATTAAGAAGACAGCCTCTCTCCTAAAAAAGAGAGAGAGAGGTGTAGGTGTTGAAGAACGGGTCGTGTCTTTGATCATTCCAGCTTGAAATTATTTCATTCTTCCTCATCTTCAGTTCATACTAAAGATGCTTGTTGCTCAAGCTTTGGGCAGCACCGAATGGAGGGCTGTCTA